>NW_015505853.1:360013-377606 GCF_001515645.1 Sinocyclocheilus grahami
CTGTAAATCTTATTTGCATTCATATAGAACATTATATTCTTGACCATTCTGAGTGAGCTGGGTGAAGAGAAGGATGGGTGAGGGGAAGGAAGGGGATGAGGAGGAACCAATGCATATGTGAGAGACATTTTCCCGCATTTTCTCTCAGTGAGATGTGGAGACAGATGTCTGTATGTTAATGCACTGTGTGTGTATTGTCTGTCTCAGAAGATCAAAGTATTTGAATTTCTTTTATCCTTACAAGTTTATATCTCGTAATTCTGACTTTTTTTCTCGCAATTACGAGTTTATATCTCGCTATTCTGACTTTCTTTTTTCTCGCAATTCTGACTTTTTTCTCATAATTGAGTTTATATCTCGCAATTCTGACCTTTTTTTTCTCACAATTCTGACTTTTTTTCTCTCATAATTGTGTTTCTTTTTCGCAATTCTGACTTTTTTTCTCAGAACTGCGTGGTATAAACTCGCAATTCTGACTTTTTTTTTTCATAATTGAGTTTATATCTCGTAATTCTGACTTTTTTTTCTCGCAATTACGAGTTTATATCTCGCAATTCTGACCTTTTTTCTCTCGTAATTACGAGTTTATATCTCGCAATTCTGACTTTTTTCTCTCATAATTGTGTTTATATCTCGCAATTCTGACCTTTTTTCTCTCGTAATTACGAGTTTATATCTCGCAATTCTGACTTTTTTCTCTCATAATTGTGTTTATATCTCGCAATTCTGACCTTTTTTCTCTCGTAATTACGAGTTTATATCTCGCAATTCTGACTTTTTTTTCTCGCAATTACGAGTTTATATCTCGCAATTCTGACCTTTTTTTTCTCACAATTCTGACTTTTTTTCTCTCATAATTGTGTTTCTTTTTCGCAATTCTGACTTTTTTTCTCAGAACTGCGTGGTATAAACTCGCAATTCTGACTTTTTTTTTTCATAATTGAGTTTATATCTCGTAATTCTGACTTTTTTTCTCTCGCAATTACGAGTTTATATCTCGCAATTCTGACTTTTTTCTCTCATAATTGTGTTTATATCTCGCAATTCTGACTTTTTTTCTCTCGCAATTACGAGTTTATATCTCGCAATTCTGACTTTTTTTTCTCGCAATTACGAGTTTATATCTCGCAATTCTGACCTTTTTTTTTCTCACAATTCTGACTTTTTTCTCTCATAATTGTTTATTTTTCGCAATTCTGACTTTTTTTCTCAGAACTGCGTGGTATAAACTCGCAATTCTGACTTTTTTTTTTCGTAATTGTGAGTTTATATCTCGTAATTCAGTTTTTTTTATTTTTATTGTGAACTCAGAATTGCTAGAATAAAAGTCAGATTGTGAGATAAAAAGTTGCAATGACCTTTTTTACTTCTATATCCCTTGGTGAAAATGTGCTTCAGTAGAAACCAAGTAGTTAAATGAGGAGGTTTTTTGTAGTAGTTATCATAAAACTGATGATACTTCATGTGTTTTTGTGTCGATCAGCTGATCACTGGTCTTCCAGAGGAATGGCGACCGGGACCCACTTTGCACGGCGTCCCCTGGGAGCCGGTGGTGGTTACGGCGGTTGTCGGTACATTTACAGTACTGATGTTCTTCTGGAGGACGGTTCTCGCTGTAAGAATCACCTTGTGATGAATGTTTTCATTCATTTGAGATTGCTTCAGTCTAATCAGTGCCATTCAAATCTTCTCTTCTCCTCTAGATCAAAGGCAGAACCTATCAGTGTAAGTCAGCCTCATTATGATTGAGATATCAGCTAAATATACATTTGATCTCAAAGATCTTTTTTTGCACTGATGTCAGATTTATTCATTTAAAAATAAGCTGATGTTTTGGTTTGTGTGTATCAGATAATCACATGCTGCAGTAATTATAATTTATTAAATATTTAATGCACTGGATTATGTAAAAAAATATAGGCATTATTGCATCATATAATATGAAAACAAGCTAGTTATTAGCAAAATATAATTTACATTATAATATTACGTGTGATCGTGTAAGGTGTGAGATCATGACAACCATACTGCCGGGTGCTTCTACTAAATACTGAGCAAAGGGTCTGAATACTTAGGACCATGTGATATTTCAGTTTTTCTTTTTTAATAAATCTGCAAAAATGTCAACAATTCTGTGTTTTTCTGTCAATATGGGGTGCTGTGTGTACATTAATGAGGGAAAAAAATTAACTTAAATGATTTTAGCAAATGGCTGCAATATAACAAAGAGTGAAAAATTTAAGGGGGTCTGAATACTTTCCGTACCCACTGTATATATAATTTCTTTCTTTAATTTGTCTAATGAGAAGACAGTGGCATGCATTTTGTTTGTAAAATATCTTACTTGGGACAATACTAAATAAAAAATAACATGCATTTTGTATGATCAAGACACTCTGGTGCACAAGGAGAATGAGATTGACGTGAGTGAAGCTTGTTGCATTTGATAAAACAGGTGCTCCAGTGGAAATTATGGTGTGTTTCTCAAAATATCACGGTGTAAATGCATGGCATCCCATGCTCTGGTGTCTAGGTTTTGTCCAGCTGTATTGCAGAGCTCAATCATCTGGGAGCCTGTGATCCTGCAGAACTACAGAAAGACGATGCTAAAATGTCTAACGGAGAAGATGCTGGTAAGCACTCTATTTATAACTCCAGTTTCTATTTAAATTAGTTTTAGTTTGAGTTAACTATAGCCTAGTTTTGTAGTCCCTTGAATATGTATCTGAACATTTGGGGTTTGTTTTGATTTGGTAACAGGTTCATGTCCTCATGGATGAAGCCAAACTCAGAGAAGATGCCTTTAAGGCTCAGGTTCTGTCCTTCGAGAAGGAAACCGGCGCTTTAAAAGAGCAGAAGAAATCTGTGAGTCCTGCTGTCAGAGCTGTGAATCTCATTCATCCATCGATGTCAGCTTGAATCGAATGATCATTTATTTTCAAACAGCTCCTCCGTGATGCGAAAGACTGGCAGGAGAAGCACAAGAAACTGAGCGAGGCGATCCGAGTTTACCACAAGTCCCAGAAAGAGCTGGAAGACACTCTGGTGCACAAGGAGAATGAGATTGACGTGAGTGAAGCTTGTTGCATTTGATAAAACAGGTGCTCCAGTGGAAATTATGGTGTGTTTCTCAAAATATCACGGTGTAAATGCATGGCATCCCATGCTCTGGTGTCTAGGTTTTGTCCAGCTGTATTGCAGAGCTCAATCATCTGGGAGCCTGTGATCCTGCAGAACTACAGAAAGACGATGCTAAAATGTCTAACGGAGAAGATGCTGGTAAGCACTCTATTTATAACTCCAGTTTCTATTTAAATTTGTTTTCCCGGTCTGTTTTTGGTCTTTTGGAGTTGCATACATTTGCATTTGCACAGGCTCTCATCTAGAGTGGCTCATTAAAATGCTTGAGTTTGCTGTGATCCGCAGATGAAACGTGGGAAATTCAGAAAGTCATCTGCTGAGAAAAGAAGTGCTCAAGAGCTAGAAATAATCTGATGTTTTACTTCTGCTCGCGAGTGCTGAGGAGATGTCTGACACTCTGAGAAGCTTTAGAACTAAAGTCAAAAGCACTGTTATATGGAATTATTTTGGATTTGACAGATTTCAGTATAGATTAAATTTATTTTATTCAAAATCTGAATAATTCTGTTCTTCATGCTGCAAGAGGACCAATGTTTATAGAATGAGGTTTGATTGTTTTGTTGCTTGGCAACCATAAAAACTAGTTATTGTGATCTATTAATGATGGGAAAAATATTATTGTAGTTTTTCTGATAATTTCTGCTGCAATAAAATGTTTGTTTGTATGCACAATTTGGCCAAAAATGAGTGATTAATCAATATAATAATAATTAGCATAATTCTAAATGTAATGTTAAACAAAATAGGATATTAAATTATTATTATTAGTAGTAGTAATAGTAATATTTAAATGTATTAATTTAATGCATTTAATCTTTAATATTTAAAAAAATTATATATTTTTTTAATTTAACTTTAATAATTATATTATTAACAATATTAAAAGTAGTTGTTGTTATTAACAAATTAAACAAAATAACAGTGCGATTCTAATATTACAGTGAACAAAGTACGAAAAATTATGTAATTTTATTTTACCGTAGAATTGTAAAATTACAACATATATTTACGGCTGTCTTAATATCTTCATTTTCAAATGTTGAATGGTTGCGGCTTTATCTTAAATTTGATAAACTGCTTGTGATTTAGATTTTATTGCGATTAGTCGTGCTGCCCTACATGTATTCAATGAACATTGGTGTCTTTTATCATTTTGCTGCTGTTTTACACGAGCAATGAGCTGCTCGAAGCTGGTTAGATGAAACATTCTCCTCCGTTCTGAACGACAAGCGTCTGTTTGCTTTCAGAGAAGAAGATGGACAGCGTGAGACTGCGAATCAAGCAGATGATGGACGTCTCCAGGGTACATGGGTCTGATTTTATTTTGAGGATAATTCAACACTCTTCTCATTTCTAATGCAGTTTCTGTTTCACAGATTAAAGTGACTCTCAGCGTTGTTGAAGACAAGAGGAATCGCTACGTGGAAAGTCTCCTCGCCGAACAGAAAGCCAGACAGGAGCTGGAGGGTATGAAGACTGCGACTGTTCGTTCGAACACCTTCCGATCGGCTTTCTACCTCTTCATCTAGTCATGTATTGTTTTGTTTTTAATCTAGAGCAATATCAGAATGTCATGCATGCCCAGATGAATCTGAACAATGAGAAAACGCATCTGGAGAACCAGTTCAAGCACCTGCAGCAGAGGCTGGAAATCACCACTGAACTCTACCAGCAGAAAGAGAACGCACTGCAGCAGTGAGAGCTCACACTTCATTCACACTGCACACCATTACATCGCATCCATGCACGATCAAACCCTTTACAAGTGCACAGATCAGATCAGTAGTTCAGGGAGTGTTGCAATATAAGAATTTTAATTCCATGTTTTTAGTTAGTGTGTATAAAATGAAACCGTACAGAAGGCATTCTACTAAGTAGAATAATTATTTGTGTGTGTAATTTATTCCAAATTTCAATTTCAAAATTAAAGTAAAAAAAGACCAACCACAAAAAGCCAGCTATTGTGTCTAATATATATATATATATATATAAAATTAGGGCTGCACGATTATGGAAATGCATTTTGATTTCAGTTTAAAATTCAGTTAATTTTTTTTACAAAATATAGATACATTGAATTGGGGCTGCACAATTTGGAAAAAAAAGAAAGATAAAAATGAAAAAAAAAAGATATTAAACAAAATAAGATATTTTAACATTGTAATAGTTCACTGTAAAATTCTAATCAGATCCATTAGTTCAGGGAGTGTTGCCATATAGTAATTTTTTTTTATTTCTATGTTTTAAGTTAGTATGTATGAAGGCATTCTATTAACATATAATGAATAGCCTAAGAATAATGTATAAAAAGCCAGATGTTATCGGTTATCGATGCATTTAATTGGGTGTGTACAATTTGCAGAAATGTATTTATTTTTATTATTAAAATGCGATTTAAAACAAAAACAAAATAAGATATATTAATTGGGGCTGGGCAAAAAAAAATAAAATTTTTTGATTAATAATTTTTTTAAATGGCGTCAATTCGATATCGATTCTCAAAAGCTTTAAATCGATCTTTTCCTGTATTTATTTCAGCAAACATTTAAAACAAGATCTGATTAATGTGAATCTTTTCATCAGTTTTCTCCACTAGATGTCACCCTTACGCAATGTTACAACGGAAAGCCTGTCATTCATTCAGTGCTTATGGCGGAGATACTGTTGACAAGAACAAAGCAATATGCGTAATTTGCAATGCTCAGGTAAAATTCTATAGTAATACTACAAATGTGTGGATGCATTTGATATCACGCATAAGGCGCCATGATTTCTGCAATGAATGAATGGCGGGTGTTGCGACGCACTGTTTCGTTTACTACACGCTTATTAAAGCGCGGACGACGCTTGTGGTGTTTTCAGCCTCTGTCGTCTCACTCTGATGATATGAATACACAAATATCATCCCCAGCTGCTCTGAGAGTCACTTCATTAGCATTTTACCGTTTAATTTGACAAAACTACCGTCATATCACATACACAGCAGCTGCAAGTTCCTCAAGGCAACCCCTTCAAAATAAAAGTTTAGTTTAACGTGAAGAAACTGTATCAGAAATATTACTATTTAGCAGTCTTAAGACTCAATGTAACAACAATGCTGCTACTACTAATAAATATGAATAAATCTTTATTTTTAAAGGAATAATCACATTTGTTTTTTTTTTTAATTTTAACAGTAAACCTCTGTTGTGCAGCACTTTGTTTGCCAAAAAATAAAAGTGTTTAATTTTCAGTTGATTAGGATAAATTAAATGAATGTTTTATGCCTTCATCTGATTACCAGAAAAATTAAGAACATTTTATTAGGCCTTATTATTGTTTAAAAAGGACCCTATACAATAAAGAATAGGTTTAAAATACAGGCCTGTGGCTCTTAATTTCTTTTTATTAATTTACCATTTGTAAACTGATGTTTACTCTTTCTTTTTTCTTTTTTTTTTTTAATTAGAAATATCAATAGCATTTGTATTAAAACTATATTCACTGAATGTAATAAAAAAAAATCGAGAATCGAACCAAGAATCGAATCGAGAGCTTGCGAATCGAAATCGAATCGAATCGGGACTTCTGAATCGATACCCAGCCCTAATATAAAAATTCTCATAGTTCATTGTAAAATAAAGAGATCCATTAGTATAAAAAGCCAGTTATTGTGATCTGTTATTGATGCATTTAATTGGGGCTGCACAATTTGGGGAAATATAATTTTTTATTTTTTTAAAGAAGAAATATATGCTAAACAAAATAAGGTATTAATATTGTAATTCTTCAGTGTGAAATAAAAAATCGAGTGCTCAAATTAGATCCATTAGTTCAATGTTGCGCTATATATATATGTGTGTGTGTGTGTTTCATTTATTATTTCCATGTTTTTAGTTACTGTGTTCTAAAATATTCAACATAAACTATTAGCTATTAAACTATCTCAGGGGGGAAAAACTTGAGCATCAGCTGTAAGTTTGTGCAGTGGAAGTGCAGATGGAAACTAGAAATCTTGCGCACAAGTGCACGTTATGATACAAACTACTGTATTTCACACAGCTGTTGCATCATTGACAAACTATTTTCCTGTTTGACTCTAAAGCTGCTTTGACAACCAGTATTGTATAAAGCACTATACAAATAAAGGTGACTTGACTTGACCTTTTGCATTGACGCTGCATCCTAAATAATGCAAAATACATTTACATTGACGCGTTTAACAGGTGACTTCCAACAGAGGAACAAAGTGCCAGGTTTATTAGACAACGACAGCTAGAAAACAGGAGAAATGAGAAGAAATAGATGACTTAAATTCTGATCTGGCTGTTCAGGATGACACAGATTTCATATCAATTGAATTTCAAACCTCAAGTGCAGCCTGTATTTCATGTCGCTGCATTGGTGATGTGTGTGTGTGTGTGTGTGTGTGTAGGAAACTGACTCAGGAGGAGCTGGAGAGACGCGAGAAGGAGACGAAGCTGTCGGAGGTGGACAGTAAAGCTGTGCTCTCAGAGGAGGAGGTGAGAGCCCTGAAACAGAAGATCAAGGACATCGAGGACGAGATGCAGCAGAACGAACGCTCTCTGAAGTCTGAGGTGAGAAACATTTACTGACAGAATCACTGTATTCTCAACTCATCATAGTCTCATTCTCATCTCCCTGCCATCGCTTTCTAACAGGTGGCAATCCAGGAGAAGAAAGTCCATGAGAACTGGGTGAGTAATTACCACGCTTCGTCTTCGTAATGAGCACTAGAAGCTTTTCGTCTTTTGTATTGGGGATTCACTGGCTGATACTGATCGCTTACAATTATTTGTGTGTTATGACCAATAACTGATATGGTACACATTTCAGAATGTTTTAAATGCTGTTTTAAATACAGAAATATTACTATTGTACAGTGGAATGCACTACTTATGGTAATACTACTAATAGTAATATTAATAATGAAAATGTGCAATATTCCTTACATTTTTTTTTTATAGTTTTAATTTTAACAGTAAACTTCTGTTGTACAGCAATTTGCCAAAAAATTTAATAATTGTTCATATTCATTGGTTTACATTTGAAAAGATTAGTTAAATTATGTTTCATGCCTTCATTTGATTAACACTGTTTTTGATAATACGTTTATATTAAATCATAAATCTAGAAAAGTTTTAACGGACAACACAATTTCTGGGGGGGGAAAAAAAAAACTATTGTGGCCATGTTGTTGTAAAAATCGTAAGAAATTTTTAAAATGTAAAAATTTTATGAATTCAATTGAGTAGACATGCTTTTTGATTATTAAAATTATAAAAATGTAAAATTAAAGCAGAAAACATGGAATAAAACGGATTTTATGGGGCCCTAAAAATGTATTTTGTTAAACTTTTAATAAATTGTTTTTAAGTTGTCTAATTTTATGATTTCAATTAATTAGACATGCTTTTTTTATTTTTATAAAATTTAATTGAACCATTAAAACAATCCAGAAAAATGAAAACCATTTGTAGACTTTGTAATGAAAACTAGAAGCTTTCAGTCTTTTGCTGACTGATTCTGATAGCTTACAATTATTTATAAATATTTAAAAGCATTACAATTAAATGGCAAAGACAAAAGCAGATAACAAAATTATTACATTTTTATTAATAATAATAAAATTGGCTAATACTGATATATTTACCGATGTATTAATCATACCTACTGTTTTTTTTTTTTCCTTTTTATAGTTGAAAGCCCGCACCTCTGAACGAACTCTGGTGGAGGAACGAAGAGAGTCGGCCACTCTTCGTCAGAAGTGAGTATTCATCAAATCACATTTACATTTAATCATTTAGCAGATGCTTTTATCCAAAGCGACTTACAAATGAGAACAATAGAAGCAATCAGACCAACGAGAGAACAACAACAGTATACAAGTGCATGACAAGTCTCAGTTAGTCTAGCACGGCACACGTAACTAGGGGTTTTTTTTTTTTTATAATAGAATGGAACAATAGAATATCACACTGTTCAAATGCAGTATCCTCCATATCATTGCTGTTAGTGTAAAAAAATTCAAACGGATGTTTTACGGAGAGCGCAAAAGCAGATGCGCTCTCTTCATAAAAGCACTGAGACGTGGCGACATCAAAATGAGGAAACGCATCAAACTAACAAAACACTTTAAAGACAGACACCCGGATCAAATGAAAGCGTTCAAGCAGGTAAGTTTCATTTGAATGTCGGATTGAAATGCTCATCGCTGTTATTAGAGTAGTTCATCGTTAGCACAAGTGCAGCTAACCCTAATATAATGAGCATTCGACTGAAGTTTCTTTATTAACTATTTAATGCTCCTATAGCTTTTATTAGGGTTAAAAAAACAGGAGGACATGATGATATTTACTATTTTTACACACCAGAGGCTTTAACTGTGAATCTAAAATATGCGTGCTAGAGAATGTACAAATGGTTAACTTTCATATCAGTCAGAAAAGCAATTCTGGGCTTTTTTTTTTGTTGTTGCTTTTTTTAGCTAACTTAGTTGTTATTCTTGGCTGAATAACTCTAGAAGGTTTTAAAAGCCCTTTAAAATTAAATATGTACACAGTTTGGATTAATTTTTAATTGGCATGTTTTTTTTTTTTTGGTGGATTTTCACTGGTATTGGTACCGAATACTGAAATTTTGGTACCGTGACAACACTAGTTGCTGAACTCTGGTGTTTGTGCATTTGTAAAGGCTTGTGGAGTACAGAGATAAAATATCAAACCTGGAGCAAAGTCTGTTCAAACTCAACTCTGGACCTCCAGACCGCCACATGCCTCCACAGCGCCGAGGTGAGGAGTTTCTGTCAGGCTTTTGTTTTTGCATAATGTAGTGGTGTTAACAAACTATTAAAAATCATTTTTGTTATTGTTATTAGATGAAAATGTAAAAAAACGTTAAGTACTAAAATAACTGAAGTAAGAATAAATGAAAGAAAACACAAACATTATTTTTTAAAATAATTATTTTTTCAGACACAGACGGTCATTCTTGTATAAATGCAATGTTATTTTATTAATGAAAACTAATCAAATCATTTTCATAAATTGAAATTAAGCAGAAACTAAGTTAAATATAAATATTAGATGTAAAACAAAAAAAATAGAAATGTTGCCTGGGTGACTAAAATAAGTACTAAAATAACTAATATGGAAATAAAATCATTCATGCAAAATAGAAATTCATTGTTTAAAAAACAACTGATGACATGCATTCAGTCTGACAGGGTTTCATTCTTGTATAATGCCAAGTTGTTATTGTTAACAGAAACTAAAAATCTTTATTAATTGAAATAAAATGTAAATATTAGATGAAAGAATGTAATATATAAAATATGTACCAAAATAACTAAAACTGAAATAAAAATCATTAATGATAAATAGAAAAATTGTTATTGTTAACCAAAACTATTAAAAATTGTTTTCATTAATTGAAATATAATTATTAAATAAACTTAAACAGAATAGCTTAATAGAGAAAAAAAATGTTTAAACTGCCAATGACAAAACCACATTTAGGCAGGCTATTACAAATCTTTTTCATTAATTTAAATAAAATTGAAATAAAATATAATTATTAGATAACTTAATAGCTAGATAGAAAAAGTTTTTTTTTATTTTTTATCCAAAACCTAGTGACAAAAGCATATTAACAAATAACTAAAATTAAAATGAAAGCTAATGAAAAATAATAACTACTATATTAGTATACAAACAATGCTGCTATAATGTAAGTCAATGAAGTCCAGAGAGAATACAAGCAGTATTTGATCGGTTTTCTTCTGACATTTAACATACACATAACACATAAATATGCAGTTTTTAAAAATACTCATCATAATATAGTACTTTTTCACTTTTTTTTCTACCTTTGGGAGGCTTGTCAGACTCTGCGACAGTAACCGAGGGGCGGAGCTTAGCGCAGGGTTGATTGCTCTTATGTGTCCGGTTGTGTCATTGGCTCATTGTTTCTGATTGTGCTGGTTTGGTCTGAACAGGTGATTTGTACGGGCCGTCTCCTGTGAGTGGGGGGGCTCCCTCTCCTCCTCTAATGATAGAGGGTCCAGGACGCCCCCCCTCTGCACCTGTAGGGCGACGGGGCGATCCGTTCGGTGAGTCGCCGCTGTGTCGTCTTCCTCCACTTTATCCTCTCCTTTCATTTTCCAGCTTTCCTGTTTTTGAGTCGCTCTCCGTTTTAGCTTTCCTGTCATTTCCCCCTCAGTTTCTCTCCTCGGAGCATTTCCTTCAGTCTTTGTCATTGAAAGCGTTGCTGATGTGTTTGCTCCTGAACTCCAGCCTCTAATGTCAGTATAAATGACTGATAACAGCTCCTGATCCCTTGTGATCTGTTCCAGGTCCACGACCCCCGTCTGACCCTCACGGACGCTTCTCGGATCTCGGACACCCGCTGCCGTCCAGACCAGGTGCTTATGATACGACCTGTTATAAAGCAGCAAAGAAGGCTGCATTTATTTGATCAAAAATACAGTGAAAATTTTGAAATATTATTACAATTTAAAATACCTGTTGTCTATTGTAATATATTGTAAAATGTAATTTATTTCTGTGGTCAAAGCTGAATTTTCATCATTACTCCAGTCTTTAGTGTCACATGATCACTGCTCAAGAAACATTTTATTTTTATGATTATCATCAATGTTGAAAACAGTTGTGCTGCTTCAAATTTTTGTGGAGACCATGATACATTTGATCTTTCAGGATGCTTTGATGAATACAAAGTTCCAAAGAACAACATTTATTTGAAATAGAAATCTTTTGTAACATTTATAAATGTCTTTATTGGCATCAATTTTTATTTTGATCAATTTAATGCTTTCTTGCTAACAAAAAAAAAAAAAGAAATGAAAATGAGAAATGTTGCATTGCCAACTAAATAAAATAAGTACCAAAATAACTAAAACTGAAATAAATATACATCAAAGCTACATAGGAAAAGTATACTAAAAAATATGACAATGGTCATTTCTTGATTTGAAATATAGCTAAAATAAAATATAAATTTTAGATGAAAAGCTTAAATTCTTAAATGAAAATTAGAAATGTTGGCTTGTCATCTAAAATAAATACTAAAATGGCAAACTGAAATAAATTAAAGCTAAATAGAGAAATTAAAAACATTGTTTACATATTTTGTGATTGTTTGATGGATAGAAAGATCAAAAGAACAGCATTAATTTTAAATAATTTTTTATTTTTTTTAATAAATCTTTATCAGATATGGTTTGCATTGCACGGTTTAAGATCTACATTATATCTGCATTCACAGATGTCTAAATGTCTTTTTCAGAAATGTTTCCTCCGATGACTTCATCTCCCTGTGCACACGATGGACCGATGGTAAGGATCACAGCTGTCATGTTTTTCTCTGAGATTTTATGTACAATATGTCCAAATGTGAGCGAGGAGATCTCCAGTAAACAGTCATGCGTATCCAGATGTTGTTCTCCATTAAACGGCGATGGGTGTGTTTGCTTTAAAGCAGCCGGCACCGGTCAGTGAGACGGCCGAGGCCTCAGAGCAGGTCTCGTCTGAGCCCATAGAGCCTGTGAGTACAGCGGCTGGGTGCTGGGATGGATGGGACAGGTTTGTGCACAGTGCCAGGGTCTGTTTTGGGGGTCTTCAGAGCCTGATTAATCACAACATGTCTTTCTGTTCACTTTCTAATTACCGTGTGGGTCTTGTGCTCAGAATGTGGCGTATGTTTAACAAACCTCATGTCGGTGAGTGAGTTACAGCATGTATAGGCCTGAAACATACTCTACACAAGTACATGAATGCAAAATAGTTCTAGCAATGCAAGATTGATTGAAATGGAACACAACAAGACTTTATCGGCCCTAATGAGTAGTAAGATGCATTACCACCACAGTGACACAAGCGCATGTTAAGTATGTAAAATTGAATTTAATGTAAAATGAAAATAAATAAATCGGGCTGCACAAATAATGCAGCTTCATCTCTGCATGTCTTGCGAGTTGGGTAACGCAACATTTGCCACTCGTGCTTTTACAGATTTTCATAATTTCTAACATTTTTGTACACTGAAGTTTACAGCCTTTCAGCCGTATTCTGCCAAAATAAAAGCTTGAGGCTTTGAAATGTCAAAAGCTTAAATATTTTACAAATATACATATTTCATAAATTATAAAAGCTTGAGTATCCATTAATAATTAATTAATTAATTATTATAGTTATTAATGTTATTATATTCAATTAAAAAAAAATTTTACAGTACAATTGTAATTTACAACACTGTTTCATTTTTTATAATTAGATTAATAATCAACAGTTATGATAATTATTAATTAAGCTTGAGGCATTGAAGTGTTAAAAGCTTGAGAGTTTGAACATTCGTAAGTGAAGAATTTAAGACAAATATTAGTATTGTAATTTGTAGTGTAAAATACAATTATCAATCTTTATTTTGTTTTAAATTAAACTTTTATTTTACAGCAGTAAGATTTCTTTATTTTTTTTATAATTGGTTAATATAGTAAAAAATTATTATATATATATTATTATTACTACTATTATTAGGGTTATTATTGTTGTTATTATTATATTCAATGTGATTGGGTTCCTAAAACACCAGTGTGACCATTAAACAACATCAGAGAACCGTGAGCATGCATGTGAATGTTAAATGATTGAAAAAAAACTTAAAATCTCAGGGCGACTGGAATATTAAAATGTTTTATGTCTAAGATGTTGGGCTAACAGAAGTGTTTGTGAAGCGCTTGTTTCTGCTGTTGTTCTTGTATAAAGTATGTTTCTGGCCTTGCAGTGGTTCACTGATGTCTGCTTGGGTCGGTTAACAGGAATCCGGTGTTAAATCACTTTTTTTCATAACCTGTAGTTCTGCATCTTCTCCTCCAGCTCTCCAAGTCTCAGAGTCAGGGATCCTTCTTGCCATCTCCCATCCGTGATTCTCCGGTTCCTCCACCGAAGTCGTACGGACCCCCAGTCATGCCACCCATGATGATACGACCGCTCAATGGCCACCCGCCCATGATCCCGCCAGAGCAGCGCTTCAGACCGCCACCCATGGGCTCATACGGCCCTCCTCGTCCAATCGGCCCATTTGGACCCGTACCTCCACCGTTTGGTAATCTTCATTACCTTTTAGTCTCCTTGTAAGATTGAGACCATTGTACCAGTCATTTCAAATGAAACCAAACATGACTGTGAATATCACTTGCATTCATGTAGAACATTAGATTATGCTATTGACCATTCTGAGTGAAGGGCGTGAAATGGGGGAGGATGAACAATGCAAAGGTGAGAAAGAAGCTTTCCCGCATCTTCTCTCAGTGAGAAGTGGAAACGGATGCCTGTATGTTAATAAACTGTGTTTGTATTGTCCATATCTCAGAAGATCAAAGTGTCTGAGGTTACATGCGTTAGACTAAAACATCTCAAAATAAGCAAAAAAAGGCAAACCGATATTGTTAATTGAGCACTACCATCCACACAGCTGACATGTTACCAGTTTTGGAGTTTTAAAAAAAGGAAAATATTAGTAATATTATTGGTATATAACACAAATATTTTGGTTTCCGAAATTTCCGTCCATCACTAGTATTTGCTAGGGGTGGGAATCTTGTTACATGCGTTAGACTAAAACATCTCAAAATAAGCAAAAAAAGGCAAACCGATATTGTTAATTGAGCACTACCATCCACACAGCTGACATGTTACCAGTTTTGGAGTTTTAAAAAAAGGAAAATATTAGTAATGGTAATTGGTTTCCGAAATTTCCGTCCATCACTAGTATTTGCTAGGGGTGGGAATCTGTAGTCACCTCATGATCCGATTCCAGAACGATTCTTGATCTAATTTTTTCCCCCCTTACTAATTAATTAATTCGTTTACCAACTTGAGAATCTTAAAATCCTTACTTTTACATATCCTTACATGGGTAATTAAGTACTTTTTAAAATCATTACAAATTGAAAAAAAATAATTAAAACAGTTGTATGTTAAGAATTTTAAACTAATATAACTTCAAAACATACAAGCAAGTAGCAAATAATAAAGAGGAGCATAGAAACTAAGATGATCTGAATGTTTTCCATTCAAGAACTGAGTGATTTTTCTTCATCTTTACTGTTGTTTTTTACTATGACATCACAGACAGCGGGAGATCTATTGAGCTGCATTCACGCACGGATCTCTTTTGAAATATAAGAAGTAATGTGGTTTGTCCTGTCCGTTTTATCCCTTAAGACATAACTGGCTGTGTTTACATTAATTTTGCGTCATAAAACCATTTTGAGACGCATGCGTGAGCAGTCTTCACAAACAAAGCACATGTCAGCATTTGAAATTGAAAGCAGCCTTCTGTTAGTGAGGTTCATATTTTAAATATACAAGTCCACTGCATTCCAAACCACATAAATGATGACTTCGTGCTTTCAGATGGAGCGGCATTTACTACACAGAGCCGTAGGTCACTGACAAGTTACACAAAATCGCGTTCCAAATCGGTCTCACCTCATCTCACTCTTGTCTCTCGTCTCACCTCATCTCACTCTTCTTGTCTCTCGTCTCACCTCACCCTTCTCGTCTGTCTCACCTCACCTCACTCTTCTCGTCTCTCACCTCACTCTCCTCGTCGTCCTCGCCTCACCTCACTCTTCTCGTCTGTCTCCCTTCACTCTTCTTGTCTCTCGTCTCACCTCACTCTCCTCGTCTGGATTTTCACTAACAAGCTACACATTGTGACGATTCATTGCCGATTTTGAAAGCGATTTTGTGTAGCTTGTCAGTGAACTACGGCTCTGTGTAGTAAATGCCGCTCCATCTGAAAGCACGTGCTGGAGATTTACTACTGATCACCATAAGCGGCTTTACTGACGAGATGCGCATGAAAATCGCATTCATTTTTCACACACCCTACTTCAAGTGTAACATCAAACAAAGCGTGCAAAATTTTCAAGTGCAATGAAGCCCGCGAATGTCCTTGTAATTCGCTTCAACCTTTCCGAACTTTATGAAAGATTATTTTACGGAAGGTTGGGGTGGTGTATGTGTGTGAGGAATTGGAAGCAAGCAGAACACGGGTGTTTCTAAAGCAAGCTCAGCGTCATCGCGCATCTGGTTAAAAACTAAGCTCAGAATCGATTCTGATATTCTCAGAATCGATCCAGAATCGTTGGAGAGAGAATCGCGATGCATCGATGGATCAGTTTTTTTCTCCCACCCCTAGTATTTACACGGTTAAAGCGATAGGGTTGTGACGGTGAGGAAATTTTCCCATAAATATACAAGTCCACTGCATTCCAAACCACATAAATGATGACTTCGTGCTTTCAGATGGAGCGGCATTTACTACACAGAGCCGTAGGTCACTGACAAGTTACACAAAATCGCGTTCCAAATCGCAGGCGATTCATTGCCGATTTTGAAAGCGATTTTGTGTAGCTTGTCAGTGAACTACGGCTCTGTGTAGTAAATGCCGCTCCATCTGAAAGCACGT
Source organism: Sinocyclocheilus grahami (assembly GCF_001515645.1). Classification (NCBI taxonomy): domain Eukaryota; kingdom Metazoa; phylum Chordata; class Actinopteri; order Cypriniformes; family Cyprinidae; genus Sinocyclocheilus; species Sinocyclocheilus grahami. The sequence goes on from NW_015505853.1 coordinate 376,652, forward strand.
GCTGGAGATTTACTACTGATCACCATAAGCGGCTTTACTGACGAGATGCGCATGAAAATCGCATTCATTTTTCACACACCCTACTTCAAGTGTAACATCAAACAAAGCGTGCAAAATTTTCAAGTGCAATGAAGCCCGCGAATGTCCTTGTAATTCGCTTCAACCTTTCCGAACTTTATGAAAGATTATTTTACGGAAGGTTGGGGTGGTGTATGTGTGTGAGGAATTGGAAGCAAGCAGAACACGGGTGTTTCTAAAGCAAGCTCAGCGTCATCGCGCATCTGGTTAAAAACTAAGCTCAGAATCGATTCTGATATTCTCAGAATCGATCCAGAATCGTTGGAGAGAGAATCGCGATGCATCGATGGATCAGTTTTTTTCTCCCACCCCTAGTATTTACACGGTTAAAGCGATAGGGTTGTGACGGTGAGGAAATTTTCCCACCGGTTAATCGATGTGTGACAACACCGATAATACCGGTATCACCGCGGGGGCGGGGTGTTCCCTTTTTTTCTCCGCTTTTAAATAGCTTAAAAGCACCGTGTGTATTTTACTTTCACTTTCGAATTAGTGGCAATTCGGCATCAATTGCTTGAATGCAACAACAACAAAAATACAACGTCACTCTTCTCGTCAGTCTCACCTCACTTTTCTTGTCTCTCACCTCACTCTCCTCGTCTGTCTCACCTCACCTCACTCTCCTCGTCTGTCTCACCTCACCTCACTCTCCTCGTCTGTCTCACCTCACCTCACTCTCCTCGTCAGTCTCACCTCACCTCACTCTTCTTGTCTCTCGTCTCACCTCACCTCACTCTTCTCGTCTGTCTCATCTCACCTCACTCTTCTCGTCTGTCTCACCTCACCCCACTCTTCTCGTCAGTCTCACCTCACCTCACTCTTGTCTCTCGTCTGTCTCACCTCACTCTTCTCGTCTGTCTCACCTCACTCTTCTCGT
>NW_015505853.1:377942-433538 GCF_001515645.1 Sinocyclocheilus grahami
CTCTCCTCGTCTGTCTCACCTCACCTCACTCTCCTCGTCTGTCTCACCTCACCTCACTCTCCTCGTCTGTCTCACCTCACCTCACTCTCCTCGTCTGTCTCACCTCACCTCACTCTCCTCGTCTGTCTCACCTCACCTCACTCTCCTCGTCTGTCTCACCTCACCTCACTCTCCTCGTCTGTCTCACCTCACCTCACTCTCCTCGTCTGTCTCACCTCACCTCCCTCTCCTCGTCTGTCTCACCTCACCTCACTCTTCTCGTCTGTCTCACCTCACCTCACTCTTCTCGTCTGTCTCACTTCACTCTTCTTGTCTCTCGTCTCGTCTCACCTCACCTCACTCTTCTCGTCAGTCTCACCTCACCTCACTCTTCTCGTCATAACAGCCACAGTTGTAAGGGGTTAATATAATGCACATTAAAATACCCAATCAAGAATTTGTATCCTCTATTATATTGTTAATATCCCTACATTCAATAAATAATAAAAATGGACTCCATATTTTCTTAAATCTAGCTTGTTTACCCTTAAGCATGCAGGTGTGTATTAATGGATGTTGCGTGATGATGAAACACACGCAGAATGAATTTGACAAACTGTTTGAATTGATTGTTGACGGTTTATATAAAAACATTCTTGTAAACTAATTTACCACACGTATTTACTAATGTGCCACACATTCATCGCAAATGATTCACTGAATTGCAATAATTTATATATAAAAAAGAAAAAACTCCATTTCGTTCCCAGAATGGGTTTACTCTCAGAAAATCTGCTTGTGTTTCATGAATGAGGCCCATGAATGATTTTTCGTGCAATGCTTTTGGAAACAAAATGGAAAAATGCTCCAATACTCAAAATCCAGACCTTTTTTGTCTTTTTTTTTCTTTGCATATACTGTTTTGTTTGATATTAGAGTAAATTATTTTAGGAAGTGTGTTGAGAGGATGCATCATGTGCGCAGTAAGAGTGTCTGCATCGTGTTGAAATCCTAGTGAAGAAACGGTTTTAAAAATATGTGGCATTGATTTGACGGGAATGAATGAGTTGAATAAAGCTTATTTTTTCGTGTAGGTTTGATGAATGTGTTTACTGGCGAATCCACCGTCATGCGTCTCAACATCTTTCAACAAGAACTCCCATGAGGAGTCAGCGATTTTGCTCTGGACTAATTAATACAGGACATTTGCATTAAGCAATTAATCATGCCAGCATTTCCCTCAAAGAGTATTTAGTCACTTAACACTTGCTGTGCTGAAAATCCTTTCCTAATGGTTTTCCTGGTCAAGTATGACCGGCCTTTTAAATATTGCATGCAAATCTCATTATTATGCTATATATTATCAGCAAATGTTAGATTTCATCTTTTTGTCAACTTGTTTTATTTCGATAGCACAAGCCCTCGTTGATCTGAGCTTATGCCCAGTTTTTGATAGAAAAAAAGCATTACTTGTGGATCATTTTGGCAGTTCACTCAGAAACTGAGGTGCATGAGCTCAGATCAATGAGGCTTATGATCAGTCCGTTTCAAAAATAAATATAAAAGGTGCTAATTAAAGGAAGACGAGTGGATAAAAAGATTAAATCCAGTATTTGGTGATCTAGCATAACAAGAAATCTATAAGCTATTTTTGGTGAGTCATTTTTGACCTGGAACACCACAAGAGTAAAAAGGTACAACAATTATCAATTTTTTTGGCAAGTTGTGATACCCTGTGTGAGAAAAGTCAATAAGTTTTTGTCTAGTAAGTTTTAGTAACATTAACTATAGCATTTACAACAACAAAAAAAGTGATCCTACCAGAATAGGACATGCTTAAAAATATCTGAATGTGCTTGCATTAGACACTATCAAACTTTATTTGAAGAAAGATGCACTTGCAATTAAAAAAGTTTAAAGTTTGCATGGTTTAAAATGTTAAAATAATTGATGTCGCATTGCAAAAGAAGTATTATGTGAGTTTTATATTTGTGGTTAGTGGATCATGCTGATGACTTCATTCATCCACTAAAACACCAGCTAGTTCTAAGAAAACGTTTTATCTAATGCGATTATCTATTTGCACTATTGTGTTTACATACTTTTAGGGAACTTGTGTCTCAACGTCTTTATATACACTGTAAAAAATGACCGTGAATTTAACGGTTACAGACTGTAAAAATGCTACAGTAAAAACCTGTTAAATGGTTAACGGTGAATTCCCCTACTATATAAGGTGAAAAACTGTATTGGACATTAATTTTACGGTAGTATACCGTTTTTGGAAGTGAAATAGACTGTATAATTTACAGTGAATAACCGTAAATTGACATTCCCAGAATTCCCTGCATTACATTTCAAATAGGATGGTTTTTTTGTTGAAATAACTATGTTTCTTCTTAGTATTTTCTTATCAGTTTTGTATATTATGGTTGTGTGTTACACCTAATGTTGTTAAATGAATGTTTATTGCATTATTTCAGTTTCATGTGTGTTACCGTGATGGTGTTTGGTGTTTGTGTGAATGAGACTGTGCACCTTCTATATATGTTATTATCTAAAAGCTGCTTGTGATGGGCTTTGGTTCATCACGTGACTTTCTCATCACCTCCTGCATTTGGTGGTTATCAGTGTATTACAAAGGTACAAAACAGATTTCAGTACTTCAATAAGGTTGGTATATTAAAATTATATCAGTTAATGAAATTATGGTATTTTAACTAAATTTAAGTTAAAACCGTAAAACCTAAAATGTTGCTACCGTATTTTTTACGGTAAAATTCCGGCAACCACAACTGTTTTTTTTTACCGTAAATTTTACTGAAATTTTTTTTTTTACAGTGTAACAAACTGGCTCACATGGGATTTCACTCTGCACCAGTGATGCACTTGCCATAAATCCAGGTAATTCCATGCATTTAGCAATTAATCGTGCCAAGATTTGCCTGCATGTTCTCATTGTCATATATATATATTTCAGACTGAAGTATATTTATAGAACATTCATGATTCAAGCAGCATTGTCATTTATTAGAAATGAGACATTTGAAAAAGCTGTGTAATCATACACGCCATCAAACAACGTGATGTATAAAGTCTTCACAGAAATGCAATACTTTTTAACCATTGTTGATTCCGAGACCCCAACGCTGACATGACATTCAATTCAATTAAACAGCCCGATGTGGGATAGCATCTCCATTCGTTTTTTCCTTATTGAATTACATTTTAAGATGTAAAATTCCTGTGACAAAAAAACTGTAATGAAATAAGCAGTAGTGTCAAACGTCAGAAATCCTTTAGTAAACTTGGTTAAAACTGTTTGAGAAACTAATCCAGAAGTAAGTCATTTCCTCAAACTAACCAGACTGAACTATTAATCATAGAATAAAGTTTGGAGCTAATTACAAAGCTGAATATTACTGGCTTTTCTGAGTCATATTTAATTAAACTTCTGGAATACCTATTAAAGAGTACTGCAAAGCCATTGTGATCTAGAGTATTATAGAATAATTTTAATGAGCCAAACACCATAATATCAAAGAAACGTATGAATGCCTTGAAATGCTACATTAATAATATTAGCCAGCTGATGAGCAGGTACCCAACACTGCTGTGGAAAATCTCAAAAACCAACACATTTAGTGCTGTTCAGGGTTTTCATGTACTCCATGTAGGTAGCATTAGCAAGCAATAGACTTTTCTGTTAAAACAACATTTATAAAGGAATAGTTCATGCAAAAGTTAATTTTCTGTCATTATTTACTCACCCTCATATAATTCCAAATGTGTATGCTGGAATTATTTGTATGCTAATCAAACCGAAGTTATAATGTGTTCAGATTCCGAGCACCATACTGGTTAGAAAATATTGGGTTTTCACTGAATAACGGTTTAATGTTGAAGCAGCACTATGTAACACACATCCTGCGGAAGAACATTCCAACCGGATCTACTTCTCGAAGTGTATGTGTATAGTGATTCACACAGGTGTGTGTTACTCCGCAGCGGTGACCAGGCTACAATAGTCCAAATATAAGTACTTATTATAAGTGTACCGTAGTGATTCGGAATAAGACAAAAACGCGGTTTGGAAGATGAATTCATGATGTACTCGCTCATACATTTTGCAAATTTTGAACACAGGAAAAAGTTACATAGTGCTGCTTTAAGTCTGCAAAGCTTTTGTATGGCTTAAGAAAACGTAGAACATAAAATGCATCGTTTTTATGATGTTTAATAATGGTGCTTTGTCTTAAAAGACTATCAAATTAAATTTCATAACTTTCAAATAATACATAAACAGCATACAGGTTTGGAAGATGAGGGCGAGCGGTTTCTTTAATGCGATAAAAATATTTTAAAAACCAATGGGGAGTTGTGTTATATCCAAGTCATATCCATCGGTTTCCATCAGAACTCATCATACGGAGCATTTGTACATAATTCAGTTTTTGAAATTGTTCAGGTCTCTCTCTCTATCGGATGAAGCACCGTGGGAAATCAGGCTGTGTCCCAAACTTCAGACTGGAGATATGAAGAAAAGTGTCCGATATTGCAAGGAATGTGAGAGGCGATGCACCAAACGTATCTGAGAAACATAACTCTACTGTCCATCAAGTGTTCGGCTGTCGGATCTTTGTTTAGTCTTTGTGCAAAGTCTGGTTGAGGTGCAGGTAAAGTGGTTTCTTTGTCAGGAGGTTGAGTTTTTTCCTCTTGAAGTCGGTCGGTTTCTTGTACCTAAAATCAGATTAATATGTAATCCATAGATAAAATTAATGAATGTAGTAAATGCAACCAACTCTGAATAACTCTGGTACTCACAGTTCTATAACAATGGGACCTGGTTTGATCTCATCCATTTCCATGAAAGCAAAACACTTAGTGCTTGTGAATCTTTTCTTGGGTTTATAGTGTTTGAATTCGAAGAAAATAGCTGCACCTACAGAAGAGGCAAACGCAATAATGATCAACCACAAAAATATGATGAAATATATTTCATACACCATCTCTTGAGTCTTAATGCAAGATGTAGATGAGTTTGTTTCTTCATCAGATTTGGAGAAATGCAGCATTGCATCAGTGTCTCAGCAATGGATCTTCTGCAGTGAATGGGTGCCGTCAGAATGAGAGTCCAAACAGCTGATGAAAACATCACAGTAATCCACACCACTCCAGTCCATCAGTGAACATCTGGAGAAGACAAATCCATCATTAAGATGTTTTAACTTTAAACTGATACTATTGGATAAAATTATGGAGTCCATAATCCATAATAACACTTCCTCCAGTGAAAAAGTGCATCTCCTGTTGTCTCTCACATCAAAATCCAGCCACATATTTGTTTAGAGCTGTTTAAACATGTGCTTGATCTGTGCAGATTTCTCTCCTGATTCACACCAGAACACTTTTTCACTGGAGGAAGACTTATTGTGGATTATGGACTCGCATTTTAGCCAGTTTGAGGTTAAAAACATCTTAATTATAGATTTGTTTCTTACAAAACATGCAGCTTTTCAATTCTCAAGACATTAACTGATGGACTGGAGTGCTGTGGATTATTGTGATGTTTTTATCAGCTGTTTGGACTCTTGTTCTGACGGCACCCATTCACAGCAAGTGATGCAATGCTACATTTCTCCAAATCTGATGAAGAAACAAACTCATCTAGATCTCAGATGGAGCAAATTTTCATTTTTGGGTGAAATATTCCATTAAGAGCAAAGTGAGACCTTTTGGTAGTTTTTCTAGATGTTTCTGGATTTCTACATCCACGCTGAAATGAATATACGTGTCCTCCTTCCGCGCGGCCACTGGCGTGTCCTGAACCGGGTTCAAGTCTATACCGTTCAGATCTGGAGGGTGAAAAGGAAAGATTGAAATGTAAGAAAAATGTCAGGACAGATCTGATATGACAATAACGAGCGCTGCGGAGTTCTACCTTTAACACTGACTGTAATGTACGGGTCGATGCACTGTCCTGCGTCTTTCAGACCGATCTTCTCTATCGTCAACGAGAGCAAAGTCATTCCTGGCTCTGAGGGTAACCGTGGCAACAGCGTACCTGTCAAAGACGTCAAACTTTCATTAAAACTGTAAAAACTGGCACAAATGAGAATTTGTTTGCTTATTGATACAGAAAATGGATCAGTTTCTAAGTTCATCTACCGTTTACTTATCTTAAATTTAATATTGCCGTAACAGAGCTTGGGTTATTATTGCTGAACTAAAACCTGATTTTCTAAAATGATTTTCTTACTCTGTGTTGATCTTCTTTATGCACCAAGAGCTTGTAACACTCCAAAGAGAAAGGAAAAATCGCATCATATGACCCCTTTAATGACTGACAGCGGTCATCTCTGGGAAACAGACTTGCCTTCTGCTCCTCTGTGAAATCATGCGAGTTTGACGACTGCACTGCTTTCTGAAGCTGCCTCGCGAGTCTGATGAAACATCACAATAATTGGTTACAAATGACTGAATGTCTTTTTAATTTCTACATGGAAATACTCATTTTATTTCTATCCACATGTTTCTGTGATTCATAGATCATGATATGGGGGGGGGGGATAAATCACACCACAAGACTTCAAACTAACAACTTGAATGATAACTTTGTTTATAGACACATTTGCAGTCCAGCTAAGAGATGGAATATATACTGTAAGAGAATACATAATAAAAGTCCTTTCTTTATGACAGTCCTGCAGTTGTTGGCACTGTGCTCCACGAACGAATGCACATTAAATCCGTGAATAAAATGCAAAAGTAGAGTGTGAAGAGCAGAAACAGTGAGTGTGTTGTGTCAGCATCGACCTAAATGGCATGAGTTCAGCTCGAGACAGAAACTCCACCCAGCGCTGGAGGGTGCGGCGCACAACAACATACTGCAAACACGCTGACAAACACCCGACACTAGTTATGTACTCAGCGCATCTCATGCATCAACTCGAACGATGCAAGAACACACCAATCTATCGTTAAATCGCAACGTTGTGTAATTGCAATGCATCACTTGTCATGCAAGTTCCATTTATATTGTTTGCAGAAAAAAAAATACGTGCACCTCACTTTTAACCAGCTCTGATCCAGAGATCGCCAAAAATAAGTGTTTATTTTGATCAAACATACGCGACTTACATGTGATACTCATCGATGGCTTCCACCAGCTGCCCCCACGAATCAAAGTCCGTGCCCTTTTTAAAACTCGCGTGCCATTTCTGGACGGTTTTGGTGACATCTGACATCTTCTCGGGTTGAAGTCAGGCGAAAGCTCCGTGCTCTGACATCGCTGGTGAAGTTTTATCTCCAGCGCCGCATTGCTGTGCAACGCACTGGGCTCCGGATGCTCCGGTGGCACCGCCGCACACCGACACAAGCCTGATGCGAGTGCAACCGAATTACATGCGACTGCGCCGGAAGCCGCGTCCACCTAGCGACGTTTACAAAATAAAAGTCCTAATATGCGCTCAACAATAAAGTAGACGTGAGGGATAAGAATTCACGAGACCTTTGTGAAAATAGTGTAATTAGTGACTAATAAAGCGCTATATAAATAACATGTTCTTGTCTTAGTCAGTAATAATGTGTGATTAATTTCACATCCAATGATACTTAACTGTATCACACTAATAAAACACAAATGAGTTAAAAATATATATTTTAACTTTTATTACACAAAATAAATCCTGTAATGTAATGTAACATTTTAAAACTATTTATAAATAGCTAATTAAATATATATCAACTGAAATGCAATATTTTATTTCAGCTAGTTGCCTAGGCAACGTTTCTCATTATTATTTAGTTGGAAGTAAAACTACTAAAACGAAATAAACTAAAGCATAAAACTATACGGACGTATTTAAAAAAAATAATAACAACAACGACAAAACACAACAAAATTTAAACTAAATAAAATTAAAATGAAAAGCTATTTAATTAAAAAAAAGTTCTCTATAACCATAATGTACATCTCTATATTACCATATTAGAGGCATCAAGCTCTAACGTAAGCGAATATTGGTTAATTGTTAGATTTAACAGGTTTTTTTATTTATATATTGTTTTATTTGTTTAGTCATTCTGACTTATGTACGTCTTAAAAAAATAAAAAGGTGTATGCATTTCCTTTAGACTGTCTGTACTCACATATACAACTTGTTTTATCGCACATTCAAATTATAAACTTCTTTTTTGCATAAACACACCCAGTTATAAAGCGCCACCAAAACACGCGCCAAAATATGGGCGTGACGTCACCGCCGGAAATGCGTCATACAGGAAGAGCGTTCATTGTTTTGGCCTGTCCTGCTGGTCTACATCTCCGGACTCTCGCAGATCACAACAACAAACATCTGCCAGTCGACGCTTCTCTGGTACGAAGACCAAGTCTGTTTCGTTGAAATCGAGTGTTAAGCGTGTGCTGTGAGGTTTGAGCGTGCTGTGTTTACAGCTGTTGGATAGCGAGTCTCTGACTCGGTTGATTTCTCTCAGGTTTGAATCGTTTTATGAACAGCAGAAAGATCACAGAGCAGTGTTTTCATCTGTAGACGAGAAAGCATCGACAGCAGGCAGTCTGTAACTAGTGTGCCGTGTTTATTCCTGTAGATCTGTGGGTAAACAAGGCCGAGATGTTCAAAATCAAACGAATCTGATCATTCACACTGAAGCGATAAACTAGTTTGATCTTATGATCTGATCTCTCAAGTGTTAAATATTTCTTCTTAATATGAAAATGCACTGCGTAGGATTAATAGATACTGAAATGTGCTCAGGCATTTAGTTGCTTATGACTTGTTGTATATCTGTCACAAGCAGTGTTGGGGGTAATATATTACAAGTTACGTAATCAGATTACTTTTTTCATGTAACTAGTAAAGTAACGCAGTTACTTTGTCAAATAAGTTACTTTTTTTCCAATTTATTGACTGACAGCTCTCCTGTCGCCATGTTACTGTAGCTCTAAAATAAATATGAATATGCATTAATTCATCTCACTCACAAAAACACATTCAGTATTCCTCAAAATGAGTAAAAATAATGCACCTCAGAATATGACGCAAACCTGCAATAAAGGATATTTGTGTTGTTTAACATTTAATTATGTATTTAATCCCATTCGATTTGCTTCTGACCTTCGGTGATCCAGTTCAACCGTACTAATCAGCACAAATTACTCTAGACAAACATTTGTGTGTCTTTGTTTATCCCTGAAGTGTGTTGAAATGTCTTCTTCTGTATTCTACTGTACTTTCCTTCAGCCTGAGGCGCATTCATTTCACTTTTGGTGTGAAAAGCTTTTATATTTGCCAAAAATATAATTTTTTTAGTTTAAAAACAAACAAGCAAGCCCTGTCCAGATTTAAAAAGTAACGCAAAAGTAACGTAACGCATTACTTTCCATAAAAAGTAACTAAGTACCGTAATTAGTTACTTTTTTATGGAGTAACGCAGTATTGTAATGCATTACTTTTAAAAGTAACTTTCCCCAACACTGGTCACAAGCATTGAAACTAGTTCAAATAACTTCTGTGAAGACTCTCCTTTATGTGGAAATCACCTAATCTCTAGACTTAGTCGAGGGTTGTTTTGGTCGACTGGACGTGTTTTTGTGTTTCTCAAGAATAACCAGTGGTTCTCGGATGGTCAGGATCTAGATTTCACTCTGGACGTTTGGTCGTGATCGTACAACAGAAAATAAAATGTCCTTAAAATTAAAGTATCAAAGTAAAATGAAATTGATGAGCATCTTAATTCTCGTTCAGGTATCTTCTCATCACCATGACTCACTGGTTCCATCGAAACCCTCTGAAAGCCACGGCGCCCGTGTCCTTCAACCTGTACGGCGTGGCATCCAGTCCCGCTGCCAATAAGATCTGCAAGTGAGCATTTTATTCTGCTGTTATATATTCATTGGACACGACCAGTCAAGTTTTAAAACAGTAAGATTTTTAATCTTTTTTAAACATCAGCAAGCCTGCATTTATTTGATCAGAAATACAGCAAAAGCAGTAATATTGTGAAATAGTTTTACTATTTAAAATAACTGCTTTCTTTTTTAATATATTGTAAAATGTAATGTATTTCTGTGATGCAGCGCTGAATTTTCAGCATCATTACTCCAGTCTTCAGTGTCACATGATCTTCAGAAATCATTCTGATATGCTGATTTGCTGCTCAAGAAACATTTCTGATTATTATTATGTTGAAAACAGCCGAGTATAGTTTTTTTTTTTAGGTTTCTTTGATGAATAGAAAGTTCAGAAGAACAACATTTATCTGAAATAAAAAGCTTTTGTTACATTATACACTCTACCCATTCGAAAGATTGGAGTCAGTATCATTAAAAAAAACATTTGGGAATGTTTAGAAATTAATACTTTTATTTTGCGAAGGTGCTTTACATTGATCAAAAGTGATGATAAAGACATTTATCATGTTACAACAGATTTCTATTTCAGATAAATGCTGTTCTCCTGAACTTTCTATTCATCAAAAACCTGAAAAAATTCTACTCCGCTGTTAATAATAATAATCAGAAATGTTTCTTGAGCAACAAATCAGCATATTAGAATGATTTCTGAAGATCATGTGACACTGAAGACTGCAGTAATGATGCTGAAAATACAGCTTTGAAATCACAGGAATAAATTACATCTTAAAATATATTTGAATAGAAAGCAGTTATTTTAAATGGTAAAAATATTTCACAATATTACTGCTTTTGTGTCTTCTTTTGGATTTCTAAATTGACAAAAAATGTCCAGATTTTGACTTTGTTTTCCTATTGTTTTCATACTTGCTGATGGTAATGACTGAAAAGTAGTTTGGCAAATAGCGTGCAGGCATTGTGGATAATCGACCAATTGTGGCGTGCGAGAAGGCGGGATCTACAGAGAACGGTCAAAACAATGCAAGAACGTGTACATGTAATGTGTAGCGTCTGGACCAATCAGACACACCATTTTTCATTTGATTTAACAAACATTCCTTATGTCTCTTTTCTGTACTGAGTTAAGCTTTAACCCTTTCCTATACCAACTGTATGTGTGTGTGTGTGTGTGTGTGTATGTGTATGTTAGACCAGTTTATGTGTTTATGTAGTATGTTGGGCCAGTTTATGTGTTTATGTAGTTAATAAAACCTTACTTGTATCACACTTGACGTGGTTCATTGTTTGCTCATAACTGGAGTCACTTAATCATGCAGATTTATGCTACATGCTTTTGTAGACTTGTATAGTAAGGAAGTTATTTCCCTTAACCAGGAAATTAACGTTCTTAGAATTGACAAGACAGTTGACCCTGAGAGGTCAGCTAAATATCTACAGCGGATCTAAAATATTCATAATTAATTATAACTAGTTATGGTTAATTATTCATATTTCCCATGAGCTGATTCGTTACAAATGTGTGAGGACTGTAGAGAGCACGTCAAACAAAGCCAAAACATGGATATTTTAGACAATTTAGAAATCCCGTCTGGGAAAAAGAGGATGTACGGTCACCCTACTGTATGATTTTCCTAATATAAATATTAAATCTGTGTCTCAGTGACTTGAGAACGACGCGGGCCCGACTGCTGGACATGTTCACAGATGCCACATGCACCCCAGAGATCATGAAGAAATCCAGTGATGAATATTTTGCTCTTATACAGGGTTTGTGCGCTACTATATTTCCTCTCCGCTCAGATATTTCCGTGTTGCTCAGGCTACATTTTATGCATTTGCATTTATTCTGCTCAGAGATATGTTGTTGTTGTTGTTGTTATAGGATTCATTCTGCCGCTGGATGGAACCACGCAAGAGAATAAGCTCCGATTCATCCAGAACTTCAAATGGACTGACACTTTACAGGGAAATATCGCAAGGTAACTCAGAAAGAGCTGGAACTAGTACACAATGTGGTTTAGTTCAGTGGTTTTCAACTGGTTTCCCTTTTTAGGAAGTTGTGCAAAAGTAAACAATAATGAGTAATACATAAAGCCTTTATATATAATGCATTATAAAAGCATTTTAATGCATTAATTAGGCCTTGTAATGCACCTTATAATGCATTGTTTGATCTCATGAATAATTGTAACCACAGTTGCAATACATTATATTAATTATTTATTCATTGTTGCTCCTGTTACAACTATAATGGATTAAACACAACAAACAGCCAATTTCAAATGTAATCTGCAGATATTATAATGCATTTTAACTTTGGTTACAATTTATGAAAATATGCAATGCATTACCATATACATTAGGGCTGTCAAAAAAAAAATCGAATTTCGAATATTCGTCGAATTTAAAATAAAAATCCACATTCGAATGCAAAAACGTTGCATTCGAATTTTAGGTGTGCGTCAGGCAGCCTTATCAGTGGCGCACGAGATGCGATGACGATGGAAGTGTCATTGCATTTTAATGCTTTTGTTAGCCTGTCCAGTTGAAGCCACTAGATGCGGCTCTGCTACGTTGTTCATTCAAAATATAGCGGAAAAAGAGAACAATCGGAAGATGTTGTTTACGTCAAAACCGAAACCAAGCCGTTCACACAGAACGCATATTTATCGCATTTTCTAGAAGGACATCTATCATCGTTGCACAACTTGCACTCGCGTCTCACAGAAGAGAGCAGCATGTTTAGAAAGAAGAAAAAAAATCCCACTGCGTCTCAAGTTTTTAAATGAAGAAAGTACTCTTTGTGATTGGTTTTCGGTCAAACTATACATATAATTGTGTAAGCAACTTTATTAATTATATGTGGTTTATATGCATTATTTTAAACATTATGCGAAGATAGTCGTGTTATTTTATTATGCTTTGAAGAAACATGCATAATATTTTGCTCTATTCGCCCTCTTGTGGCCTCAGGAGAGAAGCCAACAGCTTTTTTCCCCCTATCTGAAATTATGCCTTTTAAATTTGAATATTGATAATATTTAAGTAAAAAATCCGAATTTAGTTTTTCAGCCATTTTGACAGCCCTAATATTCATAAAGGCTTCAAGTACACTGACAAATATTGGTGTAGGATTAACTTTGAAATTATTTTTACTCTGAAATTGCTTGTAAATTTCACGAAATAATTACAAAGAAATGGCAATTTAATAAAATGTGAAATTTTGAAGTAGAAACCCTGAAATCGTATTTTGCTGTAAAATGCACTTCAATAAGCTTTGTTTTATTTACAACTTTGGAAAAAAATATTTTTTTTAGTGTAAAGTGATGCCCAAGAGAAGACAACACTGAAATGCATTATTTATTATATTTATCAAGCAAATTATTAATAACAGAAAACACATTGTGTTCTGAACAAACTGTGCTCGTCCTCACTGCAAATGAACCTGTGTTTTCCTTTCTTATTTTCTGTTATCTTGTGTAATTTAGTTCATGTTTTTTTTTTAATTGAAGGCATGTTATGCTATACGTCCTTATAGACAATGATCTGATTTGATGAGCTGCAAATGAAAATGACAGTTGAGTTTGAAGTAGAATAACATGGTTTGATGGGAATAAAATATGATTTGTGTTTTTCAGTGCCCAGCAGGATGCGGTTTTTGAGCTGGTGTCTATGGCGTTTAATGTCGCCGTCTGGTACTCCAAGTTTGCCTCACGACTGGCCGGAAAGGAGAAGTAAGTTACATGTGTTACTGCTCTCTAGAATGATTGGATTCTGTCATTTAAAATATTATATGCTGTGCTTTAGCTTTTAGGCAGTTTGTCCTCTCTCAGAGAAGTTATGTCTCCAGCTGCTAGAGCGGAACACACGTATCTGATCTTGTGAGGAGTTCAGAATAGTTCCACTTTTAAAACCAGGCAACCAATTTCCTACATAGTTGTGCTAGTTTCATGTCTCAACTATGTCATGTTTAAACTAAACATAAAACTATTTTTTTTAAAAAGCTGAAATGGATGTCAGCTTTATTTCTTGTATTTAAAAAAGTAAAAAATGAAAATGAGAAATGTTGCATTGGCGATTAATGTTACAATTACTAAAATAAAAATATATAAATAAATAAAATGATAAAAGCATAGAAAAGTGACTATAACTTAAACTAGTAAATAATTAAATTATAACTGAAAAATCTAACTAAATTAAATTTATAAATGTTTAAATAATACTAATATAACACTGAGTCTTTCACATCACTCCGCTCCTTCTTCCCACGTAATAAAATCATTTAAAAATCATTCAGAATCTAGATATTATTTCTTTGGTAAGTAGGCGTGAAATAAGAGTTGATGTATATAATGTACAGTCAGCTGGTCATTATCACAAATTAAACTTGACTGACTGTGCATTACCCCAGTGTGTAATACATTATATTTAATTTAATAATAATAATTTATGCATTTAGCAGACGCTTTTATCCAAAGCGACTTACAGTGCATTCAGGCTATACATTTATTCCCCAGTATGTGTGTTCCCTGGGAATCGAGCCCACGACCTTTTGCGCTGCTAACGCAATGCTCTACCACTGAGCCACAGGAACACTTGTATGTGTAATAAATTATATCGGAACGTTTAGTTAGATATTTGATCATTCGATATTTGTAGTTTCATTAAAGACGGGTTGTTTTGTTTTAAATTGTAGCATCACAGAGGACGAGGCCAAAGATGTTCACAAGAGTTTGAAAATCGCCGCTGGAATATTTAAAACCCTCAAGGTAAAATTGTGGAAAATGAAAGAAAAAATTCATTAGAGCGCATGCATTACACGCGTTTTTCCACATAGAGTGCCTAAAACCCCTTAAACGTGATAATGCATGGTCATGATTGGCTTACTGTTCGATTTATGGTAATATTTGACTCTGTTACTTGTTTTTTTTTTCGTTCTGAATGTGCTCATGTGGTGTGTTTCCTGTCAGGAGACTCATATTCCTCGGCTCATCACTCCAGCAGAGAAGGGTCGAGACCTGGAGCCGCGAGTCATTGACACCTACATTGTGCAGAGTCAGGCAGAGGCTCAGGAGGGTAAAACACACTGACAGTCATGATCGCTGGAGAACTGCTGCGTGTGTGTGTGTGTGATGGTTCATGTGTCTCTGTTTTTAGTCACCATTGCCAGAGCCATCGAGCTGAAGCACAACGCCTCCCTCATCGCAGCGCTTTCGTTCGAAACCGCAAACTTCTACCAGAAGGCCGGTAGGTTTAGACACACATGCTCTGATCTTGTGTAATGAATCTTTCATTCATTTTCTCCTCTCGATCTAATTCTGCATTAAAAATGGCATATATTTCAAAGCTCGTTTGGTGAATTATCACTTAAATGTTTTTGAAATAATATATTTAATATTTTATATATACTTGTATGTGTTTGTGTGTGTGTATATATTACTAAATTATATTATTATATTACACATTGCCATTCAAAAGTGTAGAGCCCATAAGATTTTTTTTTTAAAGAAATTAATATTTTTATTCATCAAGGATGTATTAAATTGACCAAAAGTGCCAGTAAAGACATTTATAATGTTACAAAAGATTTCTATTTCAAATCAATGCTGTTCTTTTGAACTTTCTATTCATCAAAGAATCCTGAAAAAAAAAATCCACAAAAAAATGAAGCAGCACAAATGTTTTCAGCATTAATAATAATTGAAATGTTTCTTGAGCAGCATTTTTAATTGTGTATATATATATATATGTATGTGTGTGTGTGTGTATATGTATACATATATATATGTCTATCATTTATTAATTCGTTTTCTCATCATTTAGTAATACATTTTGAAAATGTTACAAAACGTTGTATCTTTTATGTATTTTGAACTAACATGAATTGCTTTTTTAAGTTCATGTTAGCTAATGCCTTCATGTTAATAAATGAAACCTTGTAATGTCTTACCATGTAATCTTATTAGATTATATATAAAACATATTTATATAATATGTATATGTAAAGGGCCGTGCTGACCCGAATGGACCTTGATATAAATCATGAAATAAATAAATGCATGGACATGAATATTGATTTGAATTAAAATAATTGTCATGTTGAGACCGAGAGTGCACAGAGACACGTCAGACATCGAAATCATTCATTTCAGATGCAGTTTAGTCATTATGCAGAAATATTCAAGCATTCATCAAGTATTTCATAGTGCTGCATAATGAAATTCTATATTATTTAGAAGATTATGTTTCATGTTTGCTCAGATCACACTTTGAACACTTTGGATCCAGAATGCAGCAGTAAATGGAAGAAATACCTGCAGCTGAAGCAGCACTTCTACATGGCTTATGTGAGTCCCGTCTGAAGCTGAACACATCTGGATGTCTGTGTGTTCATTTGGGATTAAATAATCAATGTTACTAGATCCTTTTAAATTAAATAATTGAACATGCAATATTGAGCAGGACTTTCTGTTCGTTTGAACAATGGAAGACGAGTGGAGTGTTTGGATACGATCACTATTTTCGTAATTTGGTCACACTAATGCAATAAATATCTTGCTGTATGATTTGTTTCTGTTATGTACAGGCACACTGCTATCATGGACAGACTCTTCTCGCGGGTGATAAATGTGGAGAGGCCATAAGATCCCTGCAGGAGGCCGAGAAATGTACGCAAACGATGAATCCCTCAACAAATGATCAGACATTTATTACTATTGTACAGTACAATGTACCCCTTACTACTACTACTACTGTTATAATTACTATTAAAAATTATTATGCACATTTTCTTCTATATTTGTTTATTTAATATTCATTTGATCAAAAGATAAATTCA
Organism: Sinocyclocheilus grahami; assembly: GCF_001515645.1. Classification (NCBI taxonomy): domain Eukaryota; kingdom Metazoa; phylum Chordata; class Actinopteri; order Cypriniformes; family Cyprinidae; genus Sinocyclocheilus; species Sinocyclocheilus grahami. The sequence goes on from NW_015505853.1 coordinate 394,655, forward strand.
TGTTTTAAAATAAATGTAAATAAATGCCATCATTTGATTACCAGAAAAATTAAAGTACAAATCACAGAATTTCTGAAGATTTTTTTTTTTTTTTTTTTTTTTTTTTTTTTTTAAATAAACAGAAAACACAGAATTTGGTAAAAAAAAATTAAATTCAGTGTCCAGAAAAATGTTTATGAAAAAAAAATGTAATCCAGAAAAATTAAAAGGGAAAAAATAAAACAGATTTCGTAGGGCCATAGGTGTTTTAGTGGACATATTTATTCAGATATATTTTGTAATTTCACATTGGTATTAAATATAAGAAAAGTTGTAAGTTTTGTTTTATTTTATTTTTTATCTCCATTAGAGAAGTTGTAATAGTTCAAATATGCAGTTCATCTTAATGAGCTCTTTATACACTGAAAAAATGGTTTTCACTCAGAAATTGGTAGTAAATCTGAAATTTTGAAGTAGTTTAGTGGACATATTTATTCAGATATATTTTGTAATTTCACATTGGTATTAAATATAAGAAAAGTTGTAAGTTTTTGTTTTATTTTATTTTTTATCTCCATTAGAGAAGTTGTAATAGTTCAAATATGCAGTTCATCTTAATGAGCTCTTTATACACTGAAAAAATGGTTTTCACTCAGAAATTGGTAGTAAATCTGAAATTTTGAAGTAGGAAAAACTGAAATATAGCAATTTCTTGTAAAACGTACTCTGATAATCTATTTTATTTACAACTTTTAAAAAAAACTTATTACAGTGTATGTAAAAAAAAAAAAAAAAAGTTGTATGTCTATTTGTAACATGATGTAGTAATGGTTTTAGTCTGTGATTATTTAGAGCTCTGAATGGTTTTCTGTGTGAAATCCTTCGTTTGGATGGTTGTAATGAATCTCTGTGTCTCAGTTTACTCCCGCGCTGAAGCCTTGTGTAAAGAGTACCGTCAGATGAAGGGTCCCGGCAGCACGGCCAAACCCTCGGAACAGCTCTTCTTTAAGAAACTGGGCACGTTCATCAAAAACACCCTGGAGAAATGCCAGAGAGAGAACAGCTTCATGTGAGTCAAACGGGGGAACACGCAAATGGAGCAGAATGATGGAACGATTCCTAGAGGACTCCTAGAGTTTTCATGGCTGGCTTTCTGTGTCAGTTACTTTCATAAGGTTCCTGCTGAAGCTCCAGCGCTGGAACTAAAGGCCAGTTACGGTTTGGCTGAACCGACTCCATTCGAGCTCCCGCCTCTCAGCGCTCAATGCACGCCTGAAGTCTACGCAACCTTTGACCTGACCAAAGGACCCAAAGAAGACAAGGTGAGGAGAGCTTACATTTCCCACAAATTGTATAAATATATGCAATGTTTGCATTAAGAGCCGAAAACATTTTGAATTTAAAGATCAGGGTAAATTGTACTAAGTACAATTGTCTTTTAGGAAATATATAAGTAACTTCTGAAGGGCAGTACTAAGTGAAAAAGAAAAATGTACACAATGTTCAAAAGTTCTTAATGCATCGTGTTTCTAAAATGTCAAAATATGGGTGAAATAAATTTCCATTGTCTTTCAGCGTAACAGATACAGTTATGTACAAATGAAACAAACATGCTTGATTTGACCTGTACTTATGAAAATATATAAAAGAAAATATGATCATAATAAATTTTTCAACGAACGACTCGTTTGGACTACAACGCATATTTTCCAGGATTTGTGATGTCACAAATATCGACGAATGGGACGAGACCTGGTTGAGCTGCACTAGAGAAGGCAACGAGTGTTATCACTATGTCAGAGACACGCTAGCTTTCCCAAGGCAGACAAACTTAGAGTGGTTACAATCATCCGGGTTTAATATTGATATTGACGCAATATTTACACTGAAGCTCGCAGTCGGCTATGGTAAAAGAGCATAATAGGACCCCTTTAAACTCCTTTTCGGCTTTGTGTTTATATATTAATACATATTTATAATTAATAGTATGCTGAATATAAATGCTGCTCTAAATTGGATTTTTACATTAAATATCTTTCTGGATCTGCTCTTAGTGGGCACCTGTTACCGACTGTCATAATGTCATAATAATCAGCAAAAGGAACCATTTTTACATCAAGCTATATATTAACTTAAGCAGTTCAAATATTAGATTTTTTAAATGATTTTTCCCCTCCTCCAGGCAAAAGCAAAGCACGATGAGGAGATAAAGCCGGTGAAGGAGCCGGATCTGAAGCCGCAGAAGGACACGGGCTGCGTCGTCTCTTAAACTCCTGCTGAAGCAGCGGCAGACAGGTGAAGCATGAAGTCCAGGAGATCTGGAGGAGTCTGTAATCTTCTCTCCCCTGCTCAAATATTTCCCAATATAACATAGTGATATAACAGTGGCGTCTGTCTCGTGCTCAGATTCGGTTTAAGGTGTTTCGTCTACAAACGACAGAAGAAGGGTTGCGTGGCTAATCAGACGGACAGTTAACTCCAATAACCCAGACTGAATCTGAATTAGATGACCATTTGATTTGCACTTGATTATCTCTCTGTAGCACAATATAGATGATTTATTGGGTCCATTGATTAGAGAATAACTTCTTTAGGTCACTAAATTCATCTTTTTTTTTTTTAAAATAATGTTTAGAATTGAACTCTTCACGGTGATGCTGGAGAATGATCCACTGATTTAAAGCAATTGTTAAACGGTCTTTAAACTATATGAATTTCAGAACAATTTAATTAAACAAAGAAAAAAGGTATGAAAAAATATGCTTTGCATAGAGAAAATAAAACCATTTTAAATTCATAAAGATTTATTGCATTATAATATTATTTTCATGACAATTAAGCACATTTTCTTCCAAGTTTCTCATTACTGCAATGTGAAAAAATTATATAAATATATATCTATATGCTATTAATGTTATTAATTATAAATAAATAATTTTATTTGGCATTAAATGTGCTTGATTTTCATTAATATAATATATATTGTATTATATAAGGATATATTTTCATGCATATAATGTCATAATGCAATAAATAGGTGTTTGTAAAATAGGCTTCATGCAAAATATAATTTCATGACTGTTGTGATTTACTAAACAAAAGCAGTTACTATCAAAATACAACAACAGTACTTTTAAGATAAAAAAATATTACTCATTTATTGCACTTAAAATATCTGCTGTATGATTAATATTTCTCAGCGGGAGGAATGAAAAAGCACATTTGTCTTTGGGTTGTTGTAGGAAAAGAACAGAATGATACCCAGTTATAGTTGACTTGCTCAGAGTAGTTCATTAAAACCATCCTCGTCAACTGGGCACAGAATTAAACAGGGTGATGATGTGAAGTGCCATGAGCTTCGGTCTGATTATAATTTCTGATATCAACTTTTACTGGACTTATTTTCCATATGTGTATATATTTACAGTCATTTAAGAAAAATTGATTTGCTTCTGATTTGAAACCTGTGCAAATAATCGAAATATGCATTGCTGTGCTGTACATGGAAACGCAGTTTCCCAGTTGTTTTGCTGGTTTGATTTGATGGGTTGGCTGTTTTTACTGTAAGCTCAACACTGACGTTTGTCTGAAGAATTTCAACCATCTTTGAGTTAGTAAATGTGACACTGGTGCTGCATTTTGAGGGTCACGGTCGTAAAAACTTCAACAAAACTATATGCACTTTCACATCGGCTACAGGTACAGAAATGATCACTAAATGTTTCACGCTTGTTATTTTGGCCCCTGCTTTAATTCATACGCAGCAGCATACTGAAAATGAAGAGTTTGTGTACTTACTAAGGGTAAATGATTGTCAGAAATTTTGCTGTATATTTATTTAACACTATTCTGCAGAGAACAAGACTTTCTCTAGATGACACTCCACGATCACTTTTAGTTTTGTAATTATTTGTTTGGTCATCTTTGCAGTTGTATGGATATGTATTCATCATCATATATACTCACAGATTACGATGTCAACCTGTAACTCACAGTCATGCATTTAATGGTTTTTCCCATTAAAATGTGTGTCAGCTATTTGTTTTGTGGAGCGTTTGTTCTCCAGACATGAATGATTCCTCAACTTGTTTCTTTTTGTAATACTAGCAATACTGATGTCTACGTCAGCAAATATATAGTTCATCTGTCCTGGAACGATGTTAGACAAACAACATCCGTGTGCAAGACACTTACTTCCTCCTGTGATGGTGAAGGGAACTTTCTGCTGACTGTGATGGTGTGAGAAAAAGTATTTTTTGAGGATTTTTTTTTTTTTTTAAGATATTCTCACCAAAGAAGCACAACACAGAGGATTGTGCTGGAAAAGGCACAACATGCACACAGACGTAAGTGTGTTTTATCTGCATTTGATCAACTGTCTATATCTCAACAGCAGTAGGTCAGTATCTCTATTGTTATTCGGCTTTTAGCTTTTTTTTAACCAAGCCTTTATTTAATCTACATACACTTATTGCAGCAGCTGCCCTTGGCAAATACACCGTCACACTATCTCACTAAATATTCAGGTCTAAATTCAAGATTTATGTATTCAAATTTGAGTTGAATTACTGAAATAAATGAACTTTTCCATGACATTCTAATTTATTGAGATGCACCTGTACAATCCATCCAGTTGAATTACACAGTTTTAATGTAAACTAATAAACAATGTGATGCATACTTGGCAGTCATATATAAATGAAACAGCTCAGATTTCTGTAACAGTACTAATAAACAGGTGTGTGTGTGTGTATATATATATATATACAGTAAATGCAATTAGTGTCAATCTCACACTTTTTTACTGAATATTGCATATTTCACAGCTAGCCATATTTTAACCATGTTCATACTTTTTAACCGAATAAATTAAATTGTTTTAACTGTGAAAAGATTCATGGTGATTCTAAGCGATTTGTATAAATGCATTTTGAAAATGCGATTATTTAAAATCAAATTGTTACAATGATTTTTTTTTTGAGTGCAGAAATCTTACCTCTTTCATTTATGTATGACAGAAAAATATGTATAACGTTAAGTTTATTAGTTTTTGTTAAATAGAATTTCAAAAATGTTATATGCAATTCAAACACATAAAGCTTAAATTTAGGCCTAAATTTAAGGGGAGAACAAAACAATGCTTAAATGCTCCTGTGATGTGTATTATCTGTAAAAGAAAAGTCGAAGAAAACAAATCAATAAATTTTTGATCATCTAAAAATCAGTGGTTCCCAACCCTGGTCCCTGAGGCACCCCAACACTGCATATTTTGCATGTCTCCTTAATCAAACACACCTGATTCAGATCATCAACTCATTAGTAGAGACTCCAAGACCTGAAATTGGTGTGTCAGAGAAAGGAGAAATGCAAAATGTGCAGTGTAGGGGTGCCTCAGGGAACAGGGTTGGGAACCACTGATCTAAATGACTCAAACCAGAAATGGTGATGTACAGGTGCCACTGAGAGACGTCAATCCCCGACAGGTCATTCATTTCTCTAGTGGAGAGACTCTGACAGAGGACGACAATGAGGAAGAGGAGGCACAACATCAGCTTCATCAAGCGCCCAGTGCTTCTGACCCGGTCAGTGGGAATGACTCAATAACAGAATAATACAAATTGAATCTCTGTCAGGTATGAAAACAACCAAAGCTTGTTTAATATTTTTTACCTTTTAGGGAAACGACATGGAAGGATTATCCTCAGTTTTGGGGAACACAGATATTCAGAAAGTCCTTGCTATTTAAGAAAAACCTGGAAAACACTTTTATATTGCATATTCATAAAAAGACATGTTGCAGTTTCTTTAATATTAAAAGGTGGTTTAAATGACAGAGGTCAAGATATCTTTACATGCACCCGAATATTCCATTAGTAATCGGATTGACGGCTCGATCTGACTAAAAAGCCAGTCAATCAAAAAGTGCTTGATCCGAATTAAATGGTGGTGTTGACCTAAAATAATCCATTCAACAGGGAAAAAATTAAGCGTGCAAACGCTTTAATCCGATTTTAAAAATACCTTGCGCTCATATGCGCACTGTATGTTTACATAGCGTTTATTTATTTACGTTAGTGGAGGAGACTGAATATTTTTTAAATGTTTGCTAAAAAGCTCTTCTGGTATATATATATATATATATATATATATATATACATACAGTATATGTCATAAATGTTCATCAAGGCAAAATTACACTCCGGTGATATTATTGCAGTGGCTTTCTCCAGTGACTGCACAAAAATTTTGTCGAATAGCCTACATACGTGAACAACCCTTTTGAAGAAAAACAGCATATGCTAGTTAGGTATGTTTTGAAGCTGGGATGCTGGTTTAAGCTGGTCCTTTGCTGGTTTAAGATGGTTCTTTGCTGGTTTATGCTGGTTTATGCTGGTCCTTTGCTGGTTTATGCTGGTCCTTTGCTGGTTTAAGCTGGTCCTTTGCTGGTTTAAGCTGGTCCTTTGCTGGTTTAAGCTGGTCCTTTGCTGGTTTAAGCTGGTTCTTTGCTGGTTTAAGCTGGTTCTTTGCTGGTTTAAGCTGGTCCTTTGCTGGTTTATGCTGGTCATGTGCTGGTCTTAAACTGGTCGGACCAGCACATGACCAGCTAAGGACCAGCTTAAACCAGCATCCCAGCTTCAAAACATACCTAACAAGCATATGCTGTTTTTTTCAACAGGGGACTAAAAAATTAGTAAACATTATGTTTATATAATGTCTTTACTGCAGATTCAAGTGAGTACGGTAGAATACAGACTTTATATTATTTTAACTACATACATTCTAAAGAATTAAATATGAGTGATACTTGTCTAATTACGATAATACATAAATGTTGTTAAACGTTGTCACTTATGTCAGAAATGCTGTGCTTAATCATTATAACTCACCATGACTTAATTTCTCTGTAGTTTGTGATTTTCTTGGAGAGAAAATGGCTGGTTTACTGGGTCTGAATGCTGCCAAATACCAGTATGCTGTTGACCAGCATCACAGAAATCATAAGGTAGCAAGTTTCCTAAAACCTTCAACACTTCTTTTCTAAAAGTTCAAAATGAAGCCAGAAAGGGAGCTTCTGCTTGATGTTTCTGGAGAGACCCTTTTGAAATCCTTTTAAAACCAAAACACAAATCTGAAGAACTTATAATGAAGCCTTAAGACATTTTTATTGCGGGTTGTTTCCTGAACCTATAGAGCTTTTATTTGGAAGACGAGAGGCTTGTCATAAAAATATGATATGTTACTTATATTTGGGTAGTGGTTAAAACTGAGTGTTTTGTTTGTGCAGAATGAAACGGAAGGAGAAGTTTTGTCTGCAAGCACCAGTGCGAATGACGAGGAGAGAAATAACCTGTCAAAAATAGCGAGCAAACAGTATGGAGCCACAAATGTGGAGAACCCGACAGAACAACGAACCCTGAAAGAAATGCTACAATATAAAGGAGAGCAGAACGAAGGATACAACTCTAATGAATCTAGAAGATCTAAAAGAATGTGAATTGTGATTTTTATTTTATTTTTTCCTTGTTTCATTTAAGGCCATCAGCTAAGCAGGTATTTCTAATACACAAATAAAAAAATGTTGGTTCCTCCCTGACCAAAATCATCATCATCTTTTAGATTTAAAGCAGAGCAGCACTTACTCAATTTTAGGCCGCTTATGCATACTACATTTCCCGGCTTGCATTTCGGTAACGCAACGTTTGACTGTGCGCATGCGCAGATCCCTCGCTACTTACCAGCCAGATTTTTCTAATAAGAAATAGATCAAGAGTGGCGAAGTGAAATATGCATGTAATACGGGCGGGGTTTGTTATTTCTGATTGGTCAGGCACGATGGTTCTATCTCGTATTTCTACTTTTTTAAATAACGTTTAAATTCAATAGGTATTAAAGCGTCTCAGTTTCGTTGTTGTGCGGAGTTGTCACGTGACACGTGTTACTTTTCTCAGCGCTGGTCTAGCTGAACCAATCACAGCCGTTTTTGATTACTAGAGATTAATTTTTAAGTAAAAAAATATATATAGCGAATCCGCTATGTCAGATTTCTAATTGTAATTCGTATCAATAATAAATTAAAAATATTATACGTTGTTTAAAAAAAAAAAAACTCCCCAATAAGAAACATTGAATACAACGCAATGAGAATTATGATTTCTGGGCCACCGTGCGCCCCCTACCGGAATAACCGCTCATGTCCCATAACACACAGTTATTATTGGCTACTAGTAACATTTGTCGCCCAATGCTAACAACAATGGAGGAGAGGTTAATAGCAGCGGTGTCCGACTATCCCGAGTTATACAATTCTACAATAAATTCATATAAAGACGCTGCTAGGAAAGCCAAAGCATGGAGAGCCGTGAGTCTGCAAGTGGAAATTCCAGGTAAGCTAAGAGTTGAGGCTTCTCAAGTTGTTTGCGGCTTACTAAACTGCTCGCTGTGTGCTGTTAGCTTGTTGCAGAGTAGGCTAACAGATTTAATTTATATCTCACCAATGCTTTTTGCATTTCATCGTAGAACTAGCAGAACGTGTGTTAGAGTTGCAAAGGCACTGGCTGGGTTAGTCGGGTGGAAGTGACACTGTACTGTACACAAACCTGAGTTGTTTTGAGTTGGGTGATCTGTACAGTAAGTGGATTTGATTTCAACATATTTTGTCATTTTTTGCAAAGTATAATGTACACGCATGCATACTTTTTTTGATGCTGTATGCATAAATGCATGCATGCATGCCTAGCACCAATTAAAACCATCATTTACTAAATACATTACTGAATATGTTTTTTTTAAGATGCTGGAAAAGTTTAAGTTACATTTCGTATATTATGATCTAAACTGGCCCTAGACATGCATACTTTTTCCATGCAAGAAATATATTGTTACATTTTTCATTTTTATGTGAATTAAATTAAATGCTCAAATGACTATTTATGTTATTAATTAAATATGCTTAAATCACAATTTAAAATATAATTAACTATATTAAAATATCAAATATGTTTATTTAAAATATGTATATTTTACATATGTGTGTGTGTGTGTGTAATATAATTATAATTATGTTAAAATTACTACTTGGTGTAAGATCTAATGTTAATTATATTATTAATTAAATGTGCTTAAATCAGTATTTATTGATTATTGTAAAATGATTTAATTATATTATTAAATATGCTTAAATGACTACTTATTGTAAGATTTATTGTTGTTATTATTAATTAAATGCGCTTAAATCACTGTGTATTGGTTATTGGAACATTTATTGTTAATTATATTTATGATTTAAGTATACAGATGCTTGAATTAATAATTGTAAGATTAATTATATGATAAATAAAATGTTTAAATCACTGTTTATTTTTGTTAAATTTGTTGTCGATTGCATTAAAGGGATAGTTCACGCAAAAATGAAAATGTGATGTTTATCTGCTTACCCCCAGGGCATCCAAGATGTAGGTGACTTTGTTTCTTCAGTAGAACACATTTGATGATTTTAACTTTAACCGTTGCAGTCGATCAGTCGTATAATGCATGGCAATAGTAACAAAATCTATGAGAGTAAAAAAAACATGCACAGACAAATCCAAATTAAACCCTGCGGCTCGTGACGACACATTGATGTCCTAAGACACGAAACGATCGGTTTGTGCCAGAAACCCAACAGTATTTATATAATTTTTTACCTCTAATACACCACTATGTCCAGCTGTCTTTGAGCACGCGCAGGCACCCGGTGCGTGAGGTGTGTACGCGCTCTGGCATAGTTTACACAAGTGCCGGAAGTGATCTCTCGCGCGTATACGTCACTCATTGTTAACACAGTGCACAGTCATTGTAGGTACGACGGCTAATCAAAATGGTACTTACTTGCACTTATCCGTATTGTTCAAACCGACTTAAAACTAAAAGATTACGTTCTCTCACGCAAACTCATTCGGGAGTGGTGACTTTCCACGTATTCCCAACTTCTGAGCCTGCTCGCCTGAAGTTATGGTTGATTGCTCTTCGGCTGGATATCAACACACCCATTAACGTAAACTACGCCAGAGCGCGTACACAGCTCACGCACCGGATGCCATGCGCGCGCTCAAAGACAGTTGCACATAGTGGTGTATTAGAGGTAAAAAAGGATATAAATACTGTTCGGTTTCTGGCACAAACCGATCGTTTCGTGTCTTAGGACATCAATGTGTCGTCACGAGCCGCAGGGTTTAATTTGGATTTGTCTGTGCATGTTTTTTTTACTCTCATAGATTTTGTTACCATTGCCATGCATTATACGACTGATCGACTGCAACGGTTAAGGTTAAAATTCATCAAATGTGTTCTACTGAAGAAACAAAGTCACCTACATCTTGGATGCCCTGGGGGTAAGCAGATAAACATCACATTTTCATTTTTGGGTGAACTATCCCTTTAAGTATACATGTGCTTAAAAACAAACAAAAAAAATACAATGATGAAATATGTCACCCTTTATATTTCATGACTTTTTTGCAGCAGTTGAACGCGTGTCATGTCATGCATGTTTTCATTTGTGGTCTCTCTGTGCAGAAGAGGACTGTCGCAGGAGATGGAAGAGTTTGCGGGACATGTTCATCAAAGACAAGCGTGTGGAGCAGCGCCGGCGAGCCTCGGGAACGTCCCACCGCAGCTGGAAGTACAGCTGGCAGATGTCATTCCTGACGCCCTTCATCCAGTCCCGATCGCTGGCCTCCGACGAGCCCGAGGACGACCGAGATGAAGAGGACAAGGAGGAGGAGACGACGGCGGACGGGAACTCCTCGTTTGTGGCGCAGGACTTTGAGGGCGATCACGGGATGCTGGACGGATCCTCGCACTACTCGGCGTCGGGATCGCAGGGTTCGGGACGCAAGAGGAAGTGGCAGATGGAGGCCAACGAGGACTTGGAGGACGAGATGTTCTTGTTTAGTTTACTGCCGTATCTCAGGCGGCTGCCTTACGCCAAGAAGAGCGCCGTCAAATTAAAAATCCACCAGCTGTTGTATGAGGCGGAGTTTAAGTGATGTTCTATAGTTTCTTCATATTTTTCTATCTTTTATTGAAATTCTATCCACTGCATTTTTTAACATTCATAACATATTGTATCGATGCTGGTAGATGTTTGTTTCATCTGAGATCAATGATTAAACAGACATGTGCGCTACGAGAGTGATGTTTGTGTCTGGAAAAATACGAATTATTCTTTTATGAAGCTGCGTCTCAAAAAACATTTCAGTTCGGGTGTAGTAGTATTATTATTATTTCACTAGCAGTGTTATTTTAATTTAATTGAGATGCTATTATAGTTATTTTCAATATTTCAAATTAGTTTACATTTTATTTTTTGTTTGTTTTAGCAATTATTAGTTTTTTTTAATGTCTACATAGTTTTAATGAATTTTTTCAGTTTTAGTAATTTCAGTACATCAGCTAATTTTAAAAAGAGAAATGTTTAAATAGTTATTTTTTGGTTTGTTTCATTTCAGTTAACATTTATTTTAAGTAACTAATTGTATTATTATTTTAGTTAACTATAATAAACCTAGTCTATAGTGAGCCATCAGGGTTTTGAAAAAAAATGCACAGTCAAATAATCAAACTTAATTTTTTCTTAGCAATTTTAACTAACTAAAACTCAATATTTATGGTCCAGTAAAGTAAAGCTTAAACATGTTTAGACTTATGCATATCGATACCTTAGTTAAATATAATATATATTCATCTTTTAATTTGGTGATCTGAGGATAAAGTGGATAATTATAGACATTTAATATTATATCATTTTTAATATTTAATAAGTAATGGGCTAAACTTTCAAGTGTTCAGTCTTTTTTATTTTATCATCTATTAACAACTTCATAACATAATCAAATAATTTTACAACATTCAATTTATATCATACAAACACTTTTAATAAATATCGCATTAATAAATGTATTTGACAACAGTTCATTCCGTTTTGAAGCTTATGACACATTGATTTCATGCTAAATAATAAAATGATCATCTAAAAAAAACGTAGAATGAAAATTTTAGGTGAGAAACAATCTTCAACATCACTATCTTACTAAATATATTTTAATATAATAAATATTCTAAATATTATTATTAATATACGTAATGTAATTATACTAATATTATATATACATAAATATATAAAGATTGTAGTATTTATAATAATATTGGTTGTGCTGCCTTTTAAAATTAAAATTGTAAAATGCAATGTGATAGCGTTGTCTTGTTTAACTTACTATTTAAAAATAGTGTGCAGTATACAGTATATGCTGCACACTATTCAGTACACTAGTACATCAAACAAGGCCTTTGTAAGATGTAGTACAGAAAATGCATTTAAAATACTACACTTGCTGTGCTTTGTATATAATTCCACACTTCTCAAATGGCACGTGTAGTAGGGTAGTGTGTGATTGAGACACGGCCCGAGTGTGTGTTGTGTCCGGCTGCTCTGCGCAGGTCCTGAGTGAATGTTCTCTGGATCTGCTCCTCACTTCCTGTAGTTCCTCCCCGTCTCACATTATCCGCGAGCTCAGACGCTGGACGCTGCTGGACGCGCTCGAGCTCGCATCGAGGTAAGATACATTTGGCGCGCCGTCGCTGTTAGTTTGTATCTTTGATGTATTGTGACGTGCCGTCTGTCCATTATGACGCATGCGCGTCTGGAAATCAGTGCGAGCGCCGCGTTTCTGTCGCTGTGCTGCGGTTGTGTTCAGCTTGTTGTGGGCAGAGAATGTGTCGCGACTGTTTAGGGCACAACTTTTCAGTTTCGTCGGCATGTTTTGCTGTGTTTCAGGTGGTTGTGTGTTGTGTTTCTGCAGCTGGGTGTGTGTTAGTGATGAGAATGGATGAGATGCTTGTGTTGAGTTGTGTTGTTGAGGAGGGATGGTGCTCAGTATTGTTATGCAGGACTGTGTGTGTGTGTGTGTTTACTCTTCCCACCAGAAAAATACTGTTGCAGCCCCCCCCCACTCACATAATTTAATATACATGTGTCCCAGCATTCAGCTAGCTTTATTATTAACATCATAAAGTTGATCAAAGAGTGAAAAACCTGTCAAAAACATGTGCAGATCATATTCATATTCAGACTCCATCCCAAAGTCGAAAGGAGAAACTGTATTTAGCAAAAAGTCATGCACATTTGTATAGTGTTTCTATCGTTTTATAGTTATGCTCCGTTCTAAAATATTTAATCATTTCATATTTAGTCATATTTCACCCAAACCCAAGAGTATGGACTCAAAAGTATATTTTGCATTATCATTGTATAAAATTATATGAAGTTTAAAAATAAAAACCATTAAGATTTTGTAGTTTTATAACATTATTGTCATGACAATAAAACCAAATTCATACAGTTCCGTACTGTAATGTAAAAAAGAATAGATATATATATAGAGAGAGAGAGAGAGAGAGAATCTAAATTATAAAACAAATTAAAAAACAAATGTGTAAATTATAAAATATTTTTACATCATTGTATCATTTATTAGACTTTTTATTTTGCTTTATGCTAAATATTATTTTGATGACTTTGTTGTCAAAGAGTGAAAAACATGTAGAACGTATTTTACCCCAAACTCAAAAGAAACAAATGAAGACTGTTTTTAAAACTATTAAGATTTTGCATTTTTATGGCATTATTTTCATGACAATTAAGCACATTTCCTACCAAATGTATATTAATATAAAGCAAAACACAATAAAAATAAACGCTGTAATTTCCAGGCCTTGGAAAGTCCTTTTTTATGTCACTTTTAATGAAAGCGTCTGCCAAGTGCATAAATGTAAATCCAAACTCTTTAAAATTATTTGTAAAAATCCTTCAGCTCTAATCTTGAACGACTAGAAAAATCATGGAAAAATCATGGAAATGTATTGGTCTTGACCTGCGGGAATGTTTTCATCAATACTGTGTGTGAATGCATTCAGTCGTTTTGTGTTGCAGCTCTTCTCCTCATCTGTCCTCTGATATGTTGCTGTTTGACCAGATTGTAAATGTTTCACTGAAATACCCTTGTCTCTTCCCTTGATGTTGAAGAGTCCACTCCGGCTGATATATTGTGTCTGGGAATGACTTCAGTTCAGCTCGTCTCTGCTGGCTGCATCCGTGCACCTGGCTTGTTTGCTGTAATACTTCATCAGCCATTCTAGGACATAGAAAAATGAGAATATGTGTCCGAGAGGGTCGACGCTGAAAGTTCAGCCATGTTTCCCAGGGCTTTTCCACTGAAAACATGGAAATGTTTATCTCCCTGTACATGCCCTTATAGAGTTGGCCATAGACTGCCAGGCAATGAAAAATGCAATGAAATGGGAATTTAATTGAAGTTGACAAACTGATTTTTTTCCCTCAAGCCTAAGAGCAGCCAAAACCGAAAGCAAGAGTGACAGAAATGGAGAAAAAAATATATTTTTCGCATACTGTAGCCAATTTTATATAGAAAACACTTTTTGGTCACAGTTCAAGCCCATTTAAGAATAAAACATGGACTGTAATGGTACAGAGCATCGATTTTGTTTTTAAAATTGTTTCTCTTGAACATTGCAAGATGAGCGTTGAAAGTCGCTGTGTGAGTCTTACTTCTCAGGTGTTTTTGAGCAAACCTGTAGAGAACATGTTCAAGTCATAACCCAAAAAATATTATAAATTATGTTTTGTTTAATGACAAACAGAGTGTGTGTGTGTGTGTGTTTTAATGAATTATGTTCTAGAACTTCTATTTATAGATTTGAAAATTGTATATATCTTTATATAAGCATAAATTGCAGCACAAACAATATTAACTAAATATTTAATTAAAAATATATAATATTTATAAATACACACACACACACACACACACACACACATCCTTCTTTATAGATACTTATATATAGTACTGCTGGCTGTAAAATATTAAATCAAATTCAAAATGGCATAAAACATATGTAAGCATTTAGGTGGAAAGCATTTTTAATTAATATGACAGTATTGCTGTAAATAACGCCTAATGGTTCTACAAAAGGCATGTTTGAAAAAGTATTAAATATATATATATATTATTATAATTTTTTTTATTTTTTTTTTTAGAATTGTGACCTGGACATGTTTTGGGTGAGTTTCACACATGAGCTGATCCACAAGAGGGTGCCGGTTTACTAACATGTCCATTACGAGTCTGAAGTGAAGTGTAAAGTTTGTCTGAATGTGAAATATTGCCAGACGGGCTGATTATATGAGCCTCAAATGTGTTTTTGCTTTTATTTGCTCTTTACTCTGGATGACAGTAAACACTGGTAACCAACACAAAGACCTTGAAATCTAATATCCAGATTCAGACCTGGTGATTTGCCACTCGTGTCCTTTTTCGTTGGCCGGAGTGCTGATTCTGGCGATGACTGGCTGGATTTCTCTTTCCGCTTGCACAGTATGTGCTCCAAAAGGAATAAAAATCAGTAAGGAAACAGATGTTGTCCTGTTAACTCCGGGCTTTCATGATAAGAGGCTGAAAAAGCAATCGGGGACAGAAATAAGATCAAACATACATACTTCTCTTCAGCTGGAGGGTTTGTTGGGCATTTTCTGAAAATGCTATAGTTAAGAACGTGCATACAACAGTTTAATTGAACACTTTGCAAGTGTCTCATTTTCACTTTTTCCCTCATACACTTTAAAGGCGTCATATGATGTTGCTAAAAAGAACATTATTTGGTGTATTTGGTGTAATGAAATGTGTTCAAAAAAACATTATAATGACTTATACTGTCTTTTTACGCGTGGCATCGCACCGTGTAAACATAAAACCATGTCTGCATTTGTGATCGGAGAAACGACAAAGAACAAACGCTACTCTACACTGCTCAAAACTCACGTTTTAATCGTCAATGGCAAATTCTTTAAATATAAAAACGTACTTACAGTCTGTGAGTTAGAACAGCCGGCACTGTAGTCTACTCTCCCAGGATCAGGAAACAGTCCTCCATAAAATGTGCTGCACACATCTGAATATTTGGGTTGAAGTGTTCTGGAACAGTGTTGTAAATACAACATAACCACTGATTTCTAGTCGTGTCCTCTTTTGGAAGACCAAACAAAGTAGTTTCGCTTTCGCAATGAAACACAGCATCACACACGGCGGGCTAGAGTGAGCGGCGGCCGGCGGCCGGCGGGCTTGCGGCAACCACATGTGACGACCCCAGGCTGGACTCCACTTCGTCCACGGTGAAAGCCGATCCGAGTTGATGTATTTCATCAGCGACCAGCACGGATCAGCTCCAGGCATGACGAAGCGGATATCGTCCTCTTTTGGAAGACCAAAACAAAGTAGTTTCGCTTTCACAGCGAAACACACAGCGTCTTCACGACATGGCGGCAGCAGCAGCAATAATACTACAGCGAGAATAAAAGTTACACCTTCTTTCTTTGTGTGCACATTTGGGCGGCGTTATGCAAATCTTCCCACATAGTGAGGTAGATATGTGGGGGCGTGTTAGAAACGAGGCGTTTTAGGAGGGTGTGGTTGACTCTTCACTTTTATAAAGAATATCTCTTTGGATTTGAGACTTTAGTCTTTGCAACTTTACAGATCTTCTTTATCCACCAAGAGCTTGTAACACTCCAAAGAGAAAGGAACAATTGCATCATATGACCCCTTTAAGGATGGTTGCATAGTGCGATTAGCTGAGCCAAGGACTTTCGTTGATGATTTTGTTCATATTTTTTTCTGAAGAAAGACAAATATAAATAGTGATGAAAGCCAAAATGTTAAATGCCATGAATGGATATTTACTGAATAATCCACTATTTTGTAGAGAACGGTCAAAATTACCACCACCTGAGATTTGGAGCCAAATTACAGGGCAGAAAAATGACTTCAGAAAGATGGCAGCATCATTATTTGATTTTTACTCTGAGATCGGTCTTTCAGTAAAATCTGTTGATTTTAGCAATCCTTTTCGCATTATAAGCCAATGGTGAAAAATCACTTTTTGTGTTTCTTTCCTGAGGTTTGCATGCCTGTAACTCAAGATGCATTAATGACATCTTAATTTTATTTTAGATTCTGGTTCTTAACAAACATTTCTTTTGGTATACCAATTCTTAAGACCCTGTATGGTTCAGTTCCAGAGATCTGGGGATCTCAGTGTGGCTCCAAGAGTAAATTAGACACATTTTCAGTGGTCAAAATCCAAATGTTGGTAACTGTGCATACACCTGATACTTTTTGTTTTAATAAGGAATGTCTAAAGAAAAATCAATTTTCAACTTGAAATGTATCTTGTTTCCCTCTTTCAAAACAGTTGTGTAGAACATACCTGTTTAAGTGCCAAAAATATCACTTTTCCAAAGTTTGCGTGCCTGTAACTCAAGAAGTCTTAAAGATGTCTTAATATCCTTTTAGATGTTGTGTCGTCACAAAATGCTCTTTTGGTATCTTCATTTTTAAGGGCCTGTATGGTTCAGTTTCAGAGATATGGGGATCTCAATGTGGCTATATGAGTAAATTGAACAGAAACATTTGACAGAAACAGGTGTTGTGTATTAGTTCCACTTTTTTATTCCCCCCAAATGTCACCGGGCTGGATAGAGTTGTCAGGGCGCATTATTGTGAAATACGGCTGGAGGTTGGTTTTTGTTTGACTATTGCTACAAAACATTTCCTTTCCCTGAGGAAAGAAAAATGGGAAAAATGTCATCCAGGTGGACCGACCTCAGAAATGAATGCTGAGCGAGACAAAGGCTTTGAATCAGGGAAAGATTCCTGCTGCTTTCTGCTTGGTAAGCTCACTTAGTTTAGCTCAGGTTTAGCTGGTTGACTGATTTTTAATGTTTTAGGTACTTTAGAGCATCAAGTTGAACTAAATTAAAATGAGAAATGTTGCCTTGGCGACTAGATAAAATAAAAAGTTAAAATGTTATTGTTTTGTTTTATTTATTTTACTTCAAGTAACGCATTTGTTTTGTTTTAGTTTACTGTAATAACTCTGTTCCAATTACCAAAAATGTCTTAAAAATTCTGAATAGTTAATGATAATAATCCTGTTTTAGAATATTTTTCAAAACAGAGAAATTATAAATAAATATTATGCTTTTTTTATTATTATTTGGTATATTCAAAGGCCTTTTAAAGTGTATTTAATTGGTCAAAATGGCAAACAAACAATTGGATGAGATGCAAATGCAAAATCATGTTCTTTTTTTATTGAATTCACCGTTGAGGTCTGGCTCAGGATCTCTTCAGGACCTCTGATCCTTTGGAAACTCACCACTGTGACTCAAAACATCAAAACTCAGTTTCATTGCACAACCTGTTCGCATTTCTCATGTTTTCAGCTGATGCCTTGAAGACGGATGGCTTTACTCAAGGTCTCGCTGCAGTGTCCAAAAGTCTGCGCCCTTAATTCAATGAGATAAATTGGAAAAATGTGCAAATGCAAGTCATATTTGCTAGCCAGCGTCGGGAGTGCATTTCGTACCCCACTAAATCATGCCAGAGTTTTGTGCTGGGCTGCAGACGGGCTTGGAGAGATCATTAGCTTGACACTAACCAGAGGAAAGATCTGGAAAGACGGCCTCTTCTGCTGACCCTGGACACGGACCAAACGTCCTGCTCCTCAAGAACAGACTCCTGACTCATGAGCGATTACAGGAGCTGTTTAAGCTAGGTTTGTCTGTCTGTAATGAAAAAGTCAGGAATTTGCTGTGTTTGCTGAGACCAGCGTCACTGCTTCAGAAATATATATTTATATGCATGTATGCAAAGCCAGATGAATGCTTGCAAGTGCACCATCTCTTGTTAATACGCTAATAGCTTAATACTAAATATAAGTCTTTCTGCTCAGACCTTGTTATATGAGGTTTGGGTTCTTCCCCTAAAATATGTAAATGAATTGTCCTAAAATATCCCTCGTTTGAAATTTATTTATTTATGTATATGTATGTATGTATGTATGCATTTTTTACGATTAATGATCCTGTAAGAAAAATACATTTATTTATTTATTCATTATGATTAATGGTCCTAATATAGGCTTAATTTCTCTCTCTCTCTCTCTCATATATATATATATATATATATATAATTTAAGAAAAATACATTTATTTATTTATTTATAATTATTAGTGGTCCTAAGATAGGCTTCATATTCTATAAAAAAACTTAATAATGTATCTATTTAAAATTATTAAAGGGGTCATATGATGTTGCTAAAAAGAACATTATTTTGTGTATTTGGTGTAAAGAAATGTGTTTATGCGGTTTAAGGTTAAAAAAACAAAACACATTTTCCACATACTGTATATTATTGTTTCTCCTCTATGCCCCGCCTTTCTGAAACGTGTCGATTTTTACAAAGCTCATCGGTCTGAAAAGCGAGGTGTGCTCTGATTGGCCAGCTATCCAGTGCGTTGTGATTGGCCGAATACCTCAAGCGTGTGACGGAAATGTTACGCCCCTCACCATACTGTGATGCCCTGTCCAGGCCGGAGCGAAGAGACAAAAACATTAAAAGCCATTATAAACGAGGCATTTGTTGCATCCAGTGGCGACATAATTACTTATAATGACTTATACTGTGTTTTTATGCGTTGCATCGTGCTGCATAAACATAAAACCATGTCTGCATTTGTGATCGGAGAAATGACAAACAACAAGTGCTTCTCTACACTGCTCAAAACTCACGTTTGAATCATCAGTGGCAAATTATTTAATATAAAAACGTACTTACAGTCTGTGAGTCAGAACAGCCGGCATTGTAGTCTACTCTCCCAGGATCAGGAAACAGTCCTCCATAAAATGTGCTGCACACATCTGAATATTTGGGTTGAAGTGTTCTGGAACAGTGTTGTAAACACAACTTAACCACTGATTTCTAGTCGTGTCCTCTTTTGGAAGACCAAACAAAGTAGTTTCGCTTTCACAACGAAACACAGTGTCTTCACAACACGGTGGCGGCGGCAACAATAAAGTTACGCCTTCTTTCTTTGCGTGAATATTTGGGCGGTGTTATGCAAATCTTCCCACACAGTGACGTAGATATGTGGGGGTGTGTTAGAACGAGCCGTTTTAGGAGGGCGTGGTTAACTCTTAACTTTTATAAAGAATATCTCTTTGGTTTTGAGACTTTAGTCTTTGCAACTTTAGGGATCTTATCTATTCACGAACAGCTTGTAACACTCCAAAGAGAAAGGAAAACTTGAAATCGCATCATATGACCCCTTTAATAGTCATAAATAAGCTTTTTATTTTCCCCAAAGCAACAAAACCAATTTATCAAAGAGTCAGTAAGCAACCACCTAGCAACATGTCCTTATCAACACCCTAGCAACTGCATAGCAACACTGGCAACCACCCAGAGCTTTGCACGGGCAAACAGCACTCTTTCTTGAGAAGATGCATGTAAACATGTCATTAAAGACGGTTTTAACAGATGCTTGTAGTTTATGTGAAGTTCTCAGTGTGATCTTTCACTCTGCTTCAGTTGTTTAGTTTAACTACAGAAACATCCAGTGGGCAGTCTCTGGCTTTTGATTTTGGAAAAAGTTAAGGATTTTTGAAAAACAAATGTGCTTTTTAATGAATGTGCTTCTGGATGCAACAGCGAGTTAAGACTGAACAGAGCCGTTTTGGAGCTTCACCTGTAGAAATGTTTTATGTACACGCTTTTAGTTTTAGTATAGACTAATGCATTATTCTTTGGAAGTTCTACTGTTGCAATTAACCGGTGTGGTTTGTTTAATTTCTGAATCACATCTTTGAGCTTTTTTGTTCTTGAGTACCCCTTCGTTTTTTCCAGACTTTCGTACTTTAAGTACTTTTCCTGGCATACTCTCTTGATTAGAAGCTATCACTCAATTCTTAGGCTAGAATCTACTTTATGGTCATACTCCACTGCAGACGTGAATGCCTGGCCAGCGTATTGCTGACACAATTATCAGTAAAGCTGAAAGAGAAAACCGACTGTACAGTAGAAGAAGAGGCTTCACACTGACGTTCACTTGTGTTGGGTCGTTCTTGAACGATTCGTTCATTTTGAACAAATCTTTAATGTGACTCGGGAAGAACGAGTCGTCTCGGGGAGTGATTCGTTCAGTCGCGCATGCACAACATCCTATAGGTTCTGTACTGGAATTAGTCAAGTAGTTCACCTGTTTCGAGTCTTCGGGTTTTTCGAGTCGTTCGTTCATCACGTGACTCGTTCATCACGTGACCGCCCCATAAGTTTAACCAATGCAGTCTGAGCCAGAAAGAGAATTGATTAGTTCATCTCTCGAGTCTTCGGGGTTTTCGAGTGGTTCGTTCATCACGTGACCGCCCCATAAGTTTACCCTACGCAGTCTGAGTCGGAAGGAGACTTAATAATAATAACCAACTCTTTATTGCCTTTGTTACAGCATTCAGTGTTATGGAAAAGAACCATAATGACAGAAATTCACATTTATAAACTGTAAGTAAAAAGCTTCAATTTGAGACCAGAAACGCATTACGTAACGGTAAGAGTCATTATAATAATGATGATAATAATAATAATAACTATGCACCCGTTTGTAAGGAAGCTTGTAAATTAACTAATTTCTCTATCCAATGCTGTCACGTAATGAACGAATGACTCAAACCCGAAGACTTGTCAGATAAGAGCTGAGGTGAGCTAATCATAGACTGAAGACCCAGGTAAACAATGAATTAAGCTTTTCTGTTTATTATATCAGTTTTGTATTGTTCGTAGTGTGATCAACGTTTGCGTAAGTAGTAGACGTGTTAGGGAAGTAACACGTAACATTTTAATTATATTTTGCTAAAATTAACTAAATTAACAAAATGACTCGGAAAAAGATTCGTTAATTTTGCTGAACGAGCCTCGAAGGTCCGAGTCGGTAAAATGATCGGAACTTCCCATCACTAACGTTCACTGTAGCGCCTCTAGTGGCAGGGCTGAGAATGTCTGACACATTTCAAAATGCAGCTGTATTACAGAACAACAAATACTGATGTGCAAGTATTTTATAGTTTAAATAATGCCTTTTTATTTACAATGAGATTTTTAAAAAGTGTCCTAAAATAGACTTAGATTTCTATCATTTATTTATTTATTGATTTAAAATGAATAATGGTGTAAAAAATAGGGTTAATTTTCTATTTTGTTTCAGTTTGTATATGTTTATTTGTTTTTATTTATTTTTGATTATAATCCTAATATACATGTATACTTAATTTTCTATAAGAAATATTTATTTATTTAAAATGAATTTATTCATAAATATTTATTTATTTATTATGATTAATGGTCCTAGGCTTCATGTTCTGTAAGAAATTCTTTTTTTTCTTTCTTTTTTTCTTTCTTTCTTTCTTTTCTTTCTTTCTTTCTTTCTTTCTTTCTTTCTTTCTTTCTTTCCTTCTTTCTTTCAAATGGTTAATGGTCCTAAAACAAGCCTCATTTTCTATATGGAAAAATAGTTATTTATATTAATAGTCCTAAAATAGGTGTAATTTTCTATAAGAAAAAAATATTTATTTATTTACTTAATTATCTGTGAAATGCAACCAATACCTTGGATGTACTAAATATTCCATCTCACATTTTCCAAATGCATGAAATGGTGACAGTGACTGTTTATCTTCCCAAAAGACATGACAGCATTTCCTTGAGTGTCTTCAAAGACCTCTACAGAAGCTGCCTTTGAATCCAGCGAGCTCTTTACGTATTCAACAAACACTCAGATGTGCTCATGTTTGGCAGGCAGAGACGGGACTGAGCTCACTTTCTCTTGACACTTGTTGATCGTCCCGTGATACCGGAGCGAATGCTGAATCACTCTGTGCAATATACGCTTCTCCGGCATACTAACAGATCTCGGCTTTATGAAATTCAAGCCAGATTGAACGATTAGAGGCCAAAGATCGGGATCGATCCAAGTGTGGGATGTGGGAAAGAAAAACATCTTTTGTTCAGATATTGTTGCATCCACAAAATGCATTTAGCTAAGAGCTGGACTGTAAGTGAAACAATATATGAGTCTGTTTTATGCATGAGTCGTTAAATGCAGAGCCGCTTCTGTGATATCAATCTGACGCAGCGGTTACCTTATAGTTTTTAGATGAGTGATACACAGTCTGGTCTTTCTTAGTTATAGGAATAGTTCAGCAACACATGCCGAGCGACTGTTCCTAATGAAGGGAATGCATGAAGTGAATCAGCTCCGATGTGAATAAAGGCTGTTTGTTCACCCACATCCAGGTGTTCCACCTCCATTTTGACCCTCTTTTATCCATATTGTCATCTGTAGCTTGCCGCTGTAAACATTCTTCATGTGATGCATGACCTTTGCAGAAATGCAGTGGTGTCTTTTCTCAATCAAAAATAAATAAATGTGCCCAAACCGTCAGTGTTTATGGTATTTCAGCACTGATTATAGACTACGATAAAAGACTTTATGCTGATAAACTAAATTTACGTATAGTTATTTTTGGTGATAGAAAATGTTTGTTTGTTTATTTATTTGCAAATAGTAATGGTCCTAAAATAGGCTTAAATTCATTAATTTATTTATTCCTAAAATAAGTTTCATTATCTATAAGAAAATGATTTATTTATGATCATAAAACAGGCTTCATAAGAAAAATATTTATTATGTATTTAATTATTTGTGTATTTATTTACATAAAATTAGCAATGGCCCTAAAATTGGCTTCATTTTTCTATAAGAAAACATATGTATTTATTTATTTTAAATTATTACTAACTATTTTCTGTAAGAACATTTTATGAATTAAGAGATGCACTAATATAATGTTTAATTATATTTTCACTCTTTTCACTTGTCTCTGTTTTTGTTGCCTGGACAACAAAATAGTAATGTGGTTTTGAGCTGACAAGGTGTGTGTGTGTGTGTGTGTGTGTGCGCGTGCGTGCGTGTGTGTGTGTGTGTGTGTTTTTCTCAGAGCTCTGTGTCAGTGGAATGTCTCTGTTTACTAGGCAAACGTTCCTGTCAATCCAGAGAGACGGATTCTCTCAGGAATGGGAGCAATGCAGACATCAATCACTGTAGGCTGCTGGG
The DNA here is from genome assembly GCF_001515645.1 of Sinocyclocheilus grahami. Classification (NCBI taxonomy): domain Eukaryota; kingdom Metazoa; phylum Chordata; class Actinopteri; order Cypriniformes; family Cyprinidae; genus Sinocyclocheilus; species Sinocyclocheilus grahami. The sequence goes on from NW_015505853.1 coordinate 418,692, forward strand.
TCAAATAATATTAAGCTACATTGTGAAAGCCATAATTATTTAACTGTGTTTTTTATGTGGCCATTAAGTTTCCTGGTGTGAGAGAGTTAAGACAGACTTGTTTCAACAGCGTCAAGCTGAATTTGCAGCATCATTACTCCAGTCTTCAGTGTCAACATTGACACTCAATGTTTTCAGAATTGATAATAAACAGAAATGTTTCTTGAGCAGCAAATCAGCATATTATACTGATTTCTGAAGATCATGTGACACTGAAGACTGGAGTAATGATGCTGAAAATACAGCTGCGCATCACAGAAATAAATTACAGTTTACAATATATTCTCATAGAAAACAGTTATTTTAAAATGTAATAATATTTCACAATTTTCCTGTTTTAGTTTTTTCTTACTGACTCAAATTTTGACTGATAATATATAAAGTTTTTTAGCTATATCGCTCTTGGACATCTATATATTTTGCCATATATTAATGGCATCAGTCTATAGTGGAAACAGTATCTTATAGGTCTTTGATTTTCATGAGTTTGCAGGGGATGCGAGTTTGAAATATTTTCTTAGCGGGATATATGCGATTTAGACTGCCAGATCTTATTTAACGTCAAAATAAAAAACAAGTTAAATGGTTTCTCTGCTTTTGTTCTTCGAGGAAGTTAAGCTTGTTAGCTGAGATCCACTTCTCAGCAGATTTGACAGCTGGTGTTTAATATCTATGACCAAAAACATAAGAAATGTGGACTAAACTCTTATGGGTCATGATTTTTATGGAAAACTCATATTTTTAATGCCACGTGCTTGGTATTGTTTTTTTTCTTCTTTCGTGTAAAATGCTAATGATGTGACTTGGCTCTGTAATGTGGACCACATGCTTCATGCCATAAACATCTGCAATTGAATCTTGGATGCAGTTGTAAAGAAGGAAGTAGGTACCTATGTAGGAAAAAATGCATTAATGTAGTCTTGTAGTTTGGACCGGATGACAAAAATTGCTGTATGAATGTGCTTAGTGTTAGTCAGGCATCAGGGTTTGTGCTACTTGTTGAGTATCACATGTGTTGCATTACTTTACTTAAAGGAATAGTTCACCAAAAAATTAAAATGTGCAGAAAATGTTCTCCCCTCAGGCCATCCAAGATTAGGATGAGTTTGTTTCTTCATCAGATTTGGATAAATGTAGCATTGCATCAATTGCTCACTGCAAGTGAATGGGTGCCATCAGAATGAGACTCCAAACAGTTGATAAAAAAAACTACTTGATAGATTTGTTTCTTACAAACTCACAGCTTTCCTCTTCTCCAGATGTTAACTGATGGACTGGAGTGCTGTGGATTACTTGTGGATTATTGTGATGTTTTTATCAGCTGTTTGGACTCTCATTCTGACGGCACCCATTCACTGCAGAGCATCCATTGATGAGCAAGTGATGTGATGCTACATTTCTCCAAATCTGATGAAGAAACAAACTCATCTACATCTGGGATGGCCTGAGGGTGAGGACATTTTCAGCAAATGTTCATTTTTGGATGAGATGTTCCTTTAAACATAAAACTTGCAAAGATTTTTCAGCTTTATATTTCCCCTCTTAAACATATTCGTCTATAAATTTCTAAATTATTCTCTTTTCATATATAATGCATGTGGAAAAACTTAGATTCACACAGTTGTGTGTTTGTGGGAATTCTCATGTCACTGTGTTTTTGAGGAGACCTTTAAATTCCTGTAATATTCTCTTTGACCCATTGAAGCCTTATTAATGGCTGAGGCGTGGGCAGAGGGGCCCCGACCCCGGTTCTCTGGTAACACATGTAACACATTCTTCCCCACTTTTTCTCCCAGTTAAACTAATTTTTCGTCCCCACAAGAGGCCTGTATTAGGTAAGACTTATTTGCACAGTAGTTCTTGTTTTTTTGTTTTTTTTTTAGAAAAGTGGTGTTAACTACAGTTTGCCACTGTGAATTATAGCCAACAAATGCTTAAATTTTGAATTATACAGTTCAAAAGTTTGGGGTCATTAAGATGTTTTTTTGGAGAAAAAGTAATGCTTTTATTCAGCAGGGATGCATTAAATTGATCAAAAGTGACAGTTAAGACATTTATAGTGTTACAGAAGGTTTCTATTTCAAATAAATGCTATTTTTTAAACTTTCTATTCATCTGTGAATCCTGAAAAATAAAATGTATCACGGTTTCCACAAAAATATTGGGCAGCTCAACTGTTTTCAACGCTGATAATAATCAGAAATGTTTTTTGAGCAGCAAACCAGCATATTAGAATGATTTCTGAAGATCATGTGACACTGAAGACTGGAGTAATGATGCTGAAAATTCAGATTTGATCACAAAAATAAAATACATTTGAACAGATATTCACATAGAAAACAGATATTTTAAATGCTAAAAATATTTAACAATTTTACTGTATTTTTGATCAAATAAATACAGCCTTGGTGAGCATAAAATACTCAAAAGCATTAGAATAACTCCATTGCTTATGCTTGGGGTCAGTAATTTTAATGAACTGCCAACCGGAAGTAATTCAAGCACTTTAAAATACAGTAGAATTAAACACTGAAGACATACTTTTCCTGTTGGTCAGTGATTTGTGGTTAGTAGCTCCAGCAGTGTTGAGTTCAGGATGGAAATTTAGGCTTCGTTCAGATCATTTCCATCATCCGTTAGCCTGGTTTTCCATGGATATAAGCTAGATGACAGATAATGCTCGTATGACCTTTTTCCATTTTACTTTATGTAAAGAAAGAGTTGATTTAAAAACTACTTTTAAGGTTTGTTTTTCTTTCTTGACCTTTTTAATTTGCCCACATAAAACTTTGCGTGCCTGTGAATGGCACCAAACAGGTCGTGTTTCATTCTGAAAGAAAGAACAAATTTACAGGAAGAAATGAAGAAAATTAACCCTATTTTATCGCAATGCAGAAACATTGCATTCACATTATAGTAATATTGTGAAGATATTTTATTGAAATTGCAAATTACTTCTATATCATGGTAGAATTTGTTTTATTTGTTTTATTTGGTTTATATGTATCCCGGACGAGCCCCCAATTTATTACATTATGCTGACTTAATAAAACAAAGAAATCTTACAGTAATGTAAGATTTCAGTAATGTAATGAGAGACAATAAATGTCACAATGCTCTTAAAAACTAGGCTTATTTTCTTTGTGCACAATTATTCCTTTTGATTTTGGGGTGAATAACCTGGATGTGTTTACGTGAGACACGAGTATTGATGTGAATTCCTCGTGTTGCTGTCATTGTCTCAGTATTCTGTTACACCAAATACACAAAATAATGATCTTTAAAAAGGCATCATATGACCCCTTTAAAGGTGAGGCTTTCAGCTGCAGAACTTCATTTAATTGGACCCATGCACACGCTGAAGACGAGACAAGAGGGGTCTTGAGTTTTGCTGCGAGGCGAGTGAACAGCTGTGTTGACGCTGCAGTCGTAGGGAGTTGATTACAAACAGCGACGTTCAGGCGTGCCTGCGTTTCTCCACCAGGACGTCCTTTGATCATCTGCCGTTGTGAAACTTCACGATTGCCCTGGCGTCAGATAAAACTCCTGATTATTGTCTTAATGACAGGGTTGAAGCGCAATTCTGATCCCATGATGCTTGGCTTTCAGACTGTTTGTTGTTTATGCCAATATCAATAACTTGAGTGGCTTAAAGTTTGCAGCTGGTATAAATGTTTTAGTTGAGATGTGTTGCATGAATGTTTCAATCCAAGAAACCATCATTTTGATCAAATAGCCAAAGTTGCATTTTTTCCACACTGGTATTTTTACTAAATGAGCATGAGGAAGTTGGAATGGGGTTTGTGGTTGGTAAGATTTAATTTTTTTAATGTTTTTGAAAGAAGTCTCTTTTGCTCACCAAGAGCAAAACAAAATCATTTCTTTGATGAAAAATACAGTAAAATTGTGAAATATTATTAAAATTCAAAATAGCTGTTTTCCATATGAATATATTGTAAATTGTAATTTATTCCTGTGATACAAAGCTGAATTTTCAGCATCATTACTCCAGTCTTCAGTGTCACATGATCTTCAGAAATCATTCTAATATGCTGATTTGCTGCTCAAAAAACATTTCTGATGATTATCAATGTTGAAAACTATGGAATGTCTGCCAAGGAATAAAAAGGGTAATTGTGACTTTTTAATCTCACAATTTGGACTCTGAATCCTGAGAAAAAAAATCAGAATTGCCATATAAACTCAGAATTCTGACTTTTTTCATCTAAAATTTATTTATTTTTCCTCAAGATGCAAATACTTATTCAAGTTTTTGTTTTTTTTAAACACTATTGTTCAAAAATTTTGGGTCGGTAAAATGGTTTAATGTTTATAAAAGCCTCCTCTGCTCACAGAGGCTGCATGTATTTGATCAAAAATACAGTAAAAATTGTGAAATATTATTGCAATTTAAAATAACTATTTTCTATTATAATACATTTTAAAGTGTAATAAATCTGAATTTTCAGCATCATTATTCCAGTCTTCAGTGTCACATGATCTTCAGAAATCATTCTAATATGCTGATTTGCAGCTCAAGAAACATTTCTGATTATTCTCAATGCTGAAAACAGTCGTGCTGCCCAATATTGTTTTGGGGAAACTATGATACTTTTTACTTTTCAGGATTCTTTGAAGAACAGAAAGTTCAAAAGAACAGCTTTTGTTTACTTTAAAAAACACATTATAAATGCCTTTAATGTAACTTTAGATCAAATGAATGCGTCCTTGCTGAATAAAAGGTCTTACTGACCTTTTATGGTTTTATTAACTGAGCTTGTTGCAATGCATTTTGTGAATAAACCTAAAACTAAAACCATAATTTTGATACTTAAAATAAACTTTAACTGAAATCAAAAATATAGTTTTTTATTTTAGTTGCAAAGGCAACATTTCACATTTTCGTTTAGTTTAAATTGAAGTACTAAAATAAATAAAAATAAATAAACTGAAGCTTATAAATAAAAATGATTTTATATAGACATTATATTATATATATGTGTGTGTGTGTGTATATATATATATATATACATGCACGCATAAAAAAAAAAAAAAAAAGACAAAAACACAACAACATTTCTGACACTTTTAACTAAAATTAAAGTGAAAACTGGAAATATAAAAATAACATCTAATTCAAAATATTTTCTCAGTGATACTAAAATTGAGGCACATTTATAAGATGCCTTAAAATACTGTTTCTGTAGTCAGATCACTACTGTAGCTTTTGGAACAGAGCTACAGTGTCCTAAGAGTTTTCGCACATTTCTATGACACCACACTGAGAATACAGAGCGTTTGCCCGATGATATAAGTTTAGCTGCTGACTTCTGGAAAATGAGATTTGGAAGGAGTCTGTATTTTCCCATTTCTCGTCCCTGCAGCTTTTTTCTTCACTCAGTCCTGGGAAATTCACAGTGTAACGTCCACTGAGATGTGCTCCTGTCAGAGCCGCTCCTGATGTCATTGATGTTAATATGTTTTGACCTCATTTAGCGGATGAAGGATTAATCGCAGGCCCAGCAGGGTCTGGGTGGAGAACGTGTTGTAGTCAGCTAGTCATTTTACAGCGAGTTTAGTTAAGAAATCTTCTCACACACACTCGTATAATCATCTAATAAATCCAAGTATGGCAAGAGCTTATGTGTTTCTCGGCTTTCGGGTCTTATCAATATTTGGCTGCCAAAAGCGCTACGCACACCCCATTTATTGTGAAATTTTGCACTTTTGGATTTGTGAGTGTTTTGGAACGACCCTCGCCTGTTCATATAAACGAGAGAAAGATAGTGTCTGAGTTTTTTTACACTATGCGCATCTCAATATATAGAGATAATATGACAAAAATATAGATTTGTTAGAGAAATATACACTGTCAGTATGATTTTTCAAAGTTGTAAATAAAACACGTTTTACGAGAAAATACTATGTGTAATACAATGTGTTGCTTGCAGTTTCTTTCTAATTGCTTGTGAAATGTACTAGCAGTTTCTGAGTGGAATTTAGTTTTTTCAGTGTAGATACAGATAGGAATTCTTTCTTTCTTTTTGTGTGATATGCTGCATTTTTGTAATGCATATAAGCACCACGATCCTGACACCCGATCTGTTCTTTTAAAATGCTCAGGGTTAAGCATACAAAAACACCCGGATTTCTCCTTTCCGAGCCACTATCGCTGTCATTTTCCTGCCACAGTATCACTTTTCTTACATTATTTGTCATTCAATAGTGGAGTTCAACTGCCTAGAATCACCCATAAGACCCGAGCATCAAGTTTTGCACAGACTCCCCTCCAAATCCCATCAGAAAAGCAGACTTGTGTCATTTTAAATATTAAAACAATGACACACACTCTGCACACATTTGTTAGTGTGGCGGACAGGAGCGCGCACATGTTTGTATTTATAGGACACATTTGTCAAAGCACACATTCATCATTCGGCCCGTCTGCTGGTACCCTTACGCTAATGTTTCAGATGGCAGTTCTCAACAAAAATGTGACTGTTTTGCACACTTGACAGTTGTCGAGATTGCATTTTAGTTTAACGCCACTGTAATCTAAGGGACAATGCACTGTTAATTAGCTGGGATAGTTCAGCTAAAAATGAAAATTAGCTGAAAATGTCCTCACCCTCAGGCCATTCAAGATGTAGATGAGTTTGTTTCTTCATCAGATTTTGAGAAATGTAGCATTGCATCAGTGTCTCAGCAGTGGATCCTCTGCAGTGAATGGGTGCCGTCAGAATGAGAGTCCAAACAGCTGATAAAAACATCACAATAATCCACAAGTAATCCACACCACTCCAGTCCAGCAGTTAATGTCTGGAGAAGACAAAAGCTGCGTGTTTGGAAGAAACAAAATATGCAATTTGTGACAAAAAGTGATGAAATTCTGATGCTTGTCATGTAAACCAGTGAGACCTTTATAGCAGATACTTACATAAAATGATATAAATATCAGTCGTCGCTCTGTATCTCCAATAATATGTCTTAGTAAGATGAGATTTAAGTGATCCAAACATATAATGCAATGCAATACAATGATGATTGAGAGACGAACAAATAAACATTCCTCAAAAGCCATATTTGAGACTCACTGATCTTTCTAAAAAATGATGCATGGATAATCAAGTAAAGCAAAGCTGCTTTAATTGTTCATCTGAAAATATTTAAGTTATTCTTATGTTTACTTTATACAAATCTGAAAAAATAAAGATTTCACAGCAAAAAGACGTGTGAAGCTGAAGGTGGACGTTTGTACAATTACACTAAAAGTATTAAAAGAGTATCAGTCAGACGACAGAAGGCATGGAGTAGATTGTGTGTGACAGTTTAACAGCAAAGGTTCGATCATGTTGATCATTTAGAGGGATTTGCATATGATACAGTAGGCTTTAGACAATTGCTAACATAATCCTATAGTGTCATATTTGGCCAGATTCGGTGAAAAAGCCAGAAAACAGCCCTTTGTGGGGGGAAATTTACTGGTATTGCTCTTTACCACTTGCATTTTAAAGAAAGCTGAAAAGCATTTCTGGTTTGCATCCAGTCGTAGTGCAACTCTGAATGCAGCGCATATGTGTGTGTGTGTGTGTGTGTGCATAAAGCTGCTGAACCGACACCAAAATATAGATTAAAATGGGATAAGCTTCAGTACAACTAGCTAATCTGGAGGTGAATAAATGCATAAATAATGCATGAAACTCCAAATACATAATGCATGAACGCACACATTTCTAATGCAATATGAACAGATTGTTTTGTTTTGTGTTGTTGTGTTATTTTCACATTTTTAATGTGGCCAGCAGCTGTTGGTTCACAGCGCTCATTGGAAACATGACACAGGCAGGATGCCAGCAGTCTTTCCCCAGCAGAGCGCTGTTAGTACGGGTTTAGATTTTGAATTAGATATTGAGATACATGTAGTGCCCCCCAAAAGTAAATGTTTAAACTTTTTTGCTTATTCCTGCTATAATACCGTCTGACTGCGGTTTCTTCTCATTTTGGCCTTGAGACATCATGTCAGAATTCCTCTGGCCCCTGAACCTCCCTCGCTTTGGAATCTGAGGCCCCTAGAGAAATTTGACATCCACACTCCAAAAAAGTGGGTGGAAGTCCAGAAGACTGTGTCTGACAGACGTCCTCCCTTCTCGGGCCGCTCTGTCCCTCTCCACCCTCTCGTCTGCCGGAGGAATTCCAGAGCCGCGGCCAGATCTCAGATTGACTCTGGATGGCCGGCGTGGAGTTTGGGCCGTTTCTGAAAGGATAAACTCATGCCGCTGAAACAGACAGCCACTCTGATTTATCATCTTTTTACCAGCTCTATATGTCATGAACTTTTATAGGCAACAGGATCCAGGATATAGACTCCTAAAAAATAAAGGTTCCAAAAGGATAGCCATGTTTGGTTCCCCAAAGAACTATTATTTTTTCTTAGTGTGAAGAGTATTTCAAAAATCTGTAGTGTGTTGGAAGTATTTTATTGATGTTAAAGAAATAGTTCACCTAAAAATGAAAATTTGCTGAACATGTGCTCACCCTCAAGCCATCCAAGATTAGGATGAGTTTGTTTCTTCATCAGATTTGGAGAAATGTAGCATTGCATCACTTGTTCACTGCAAGTGAATGGGTGCCGTCAGAATAAGAGTCCAAACAGCTGATAAAAACATCACAATAATCCACAAGTAATCCACAGCACTCCAGTCCATCAGTTAATGTCTTGTGAAGTGAAAAGCTGCATGTTTGTAAGAAACAAATCCAGCATTAAGATGTTTTGAACTTCAAACTATTGCTTAGTCTAAAATAATCCATAATGCATAATAACGCTTCCTCCAGTGAGAAAGTCCATCTCCTGTTGTCTCTCACATCAAAATCCAGCCACATATTTGTTTAGAACTGTTTAAACATGTGCTTGATCTGTGCAGATTTCTCTCCTGATTCAGACCAGAACACTTTTTCACTGGAGGAAAAAAAAAAAGTTCCATTATTCCAGAATTGGTATTGATAGAACTGAACTTGGTTTGAAACCTATAACATTCTTTTAAATGCAAATTAAGCCATTTTGTTTTAGATTTTGAATTAGATATTGAGATACATGTAGTGCCCCCCAAAAGTAAATGTTTAAACTTTTTTGCTTATTCCTGCTATAATACCGTCTGACTGCGGTTTCTTCTCATTTTGGCCTTGAGACATCATGTCAGAATTCCTCTGGCCCCTGAACCTCCCTCGCTTTGGAATCTGAGGCCCCTAGAGAAATTTGACATCCACACTCCAAAAAAGTGGGTGGAAGTCCAGAAGACTGTGTCTGACAGACGTCCTCCCTTCTCGGGCCGCTCTGTCCCTCTCCACCCTCTCGTCTGCCGGAGGAATTCCAGAGCCGCGGCCAGATCTCAGATTGACTCTGGATGGCCGGCGTGGAGTTTGGGCCGTTTCTGAAAGGATAAACTCATGCCGCTGAAACAGACAGCCACTCTGATTTATCATCTTTTTACCAGCTCTATATGTCATGAACTTTTATAGGCAACAGGATCCAGGATATAGACTCCTAAAAAATAAAGGTTCCAAAAGGATAGCCATGTTTGGTTCCCCAAAGAACTATTATTTTTTCTTAGTGTGAAGAGTATTTCAAAAATCTGTAGTGTGTTGGAAGTATTTTATTGATGTTAAAGAAATAGTTCACCTAAAAATGAAAATTTGCTGAACATGTGCTCACCCTCAAGCCATCCAAGATTAGGATGAGTTTGTTTCTTCATCAGATTTGGAGAAATGTAGCATTGCATCACTTGTTCACTGCAAGTGAATGGGTGCCGTCAGAATAAGAGTCCAAACAGCTGATAAAAACATCACAATAATCCACAAGTAATCCACAGCACTCCAGTCCATCAGTTAATGTCTTGTGAAGTGAAAAGCTGCATGTTTGTAAGAAACAAATCCAGCATTAAGATGTTTTGAACTTCAAACTATTGCTTAGTCTAAAATAATCCATAATGCATAATAACGCTTCCTCCAGTGAGAAAGTCCATCTCCTGTTGTCTCTCACATCAAAATCCAGCCACATATTTGTTTAGAGCTGTTATTTCTCCAAATCTGATGAAGAAACAAACTCATCTACATCTGATGTTTCCCGTCATTTGTTCCCAACCAATCAGGCTTCAGATCAAATGACAAGCCAATCGTGTATATAACAAACCTACCTGCACAAAACATAAACTAAATGATCGTTTGTCACATACAGAACAGGGTTTCTGCTCTCGCTCGCACCTGAGAGCCATTAGGCAGCACTTGTATGAGGATTGTAAATCAGGAACGCACTCCCATATTTCATTTCCAGCCAAACGTCCCATCCCTCCTTACTTTTATGGATCAACATTTTTATAGCGTCGAATAAAAGGCCGCATATGAATGTGTTTTACTGCGCTGGAAAAAGATCAATACAAGCTAAACAAATTATGGAGCAGATCAAAGCGAAACACTTGAGAACTCTTAAGAACTCGAGTAAATGTTTAGACGTCTAATAAGAAAAGTATATTGACAGTAGCGTTGAATTTAGCCTCCTGAGATTTTAAGTTAATTAGTCGATAATTTAACAACACATTTGCTTGTTCACTTAGTAGCTGACATTAGTTAACTCTCAATATAAATTGATTAGAAACTGTTACCTTATTGCATTGTGGAGTAGAAAGGTACTATCCAGGGCTCAGACAACATCATAACCCACCCTTCCTCTGTGACCCTCATCCTTCTGTGATGTTCTTTTTCTTTTCTTTTCTCTTCCCTTCTTTTTTTCTTCTCTCCCGCTGTGTTGTTGGCTGACCTTGTCAGCTTTGATGAAGTGCTGGCGATCGATAGAGGGTTCGCCCGGAGCGTTTTGATTACGGCTTCATCCAGTTCCAGTGCCCTCTTTCTCTCTCTCTCTCTCTCTCTCTCTCTCTCTCTCTCTCTGGAAGCCTCTTCTCTTTGAAGTTAATCTGCCTGTTGTTATTTCAGATGGGCATCTTTACTCAGACCCTCATAGTCCTGCAGCTGAGCATGAACGTGGATTTGGAATGAATCTGTCTGTCTGTATATCAGTCTTTCCAGCCATCCATCCATTGTTCTATCTGTCTATATATCAGTCTGTCTATTAGTCTTTCGTTCTATCCATCCATCCATCTTTCATTCCATCCATCCATCTGTATATCTTTCTTTCATTCCATCCATCCATCCAGCCACCCATCCATTCATCCATCCATCTGTCTTTCATTCCATCCATCCATATTTTGTTACTTCCATCCATCCATCCATCTTTCTGTTTTTCATTCCATCTATCCATCCATCCATCGGTCTGTCTGTCTTTTGTTTCATCCATTCATCTGCCTTTCATCCATCCATGTTTTGTTCCGTCCATCCATCCGTCTATCTGTCTTTGGTTCCATCCATCCATCCATCCATCGGTCTTTCTGTCTTTTGTTCCATCCATCCATTCATCGGTCTATCTATCTTTTGTTTCATCCATTCATCCACCTTTCATCCATCCATCTTTTGTTCTGTCCATCCATTCATACATCTTTCTTTCCATCCATCCAGCCATCCATTTATCCATCCATCTGTCATTGGTTACTTCCATCCATTAATCCATCCGTCTTTCATTCATTCCATTGATCCATCCATCATTTATCCATCCATCTTTTGTTCCATTCATCCTTTCATCCATCATAAATGAAAATGTAAATGTAAAATATGAAATCATAGTTATAGGCTATTCATCTTTCGTGATCATGAACTCTTGTGTAGGAAACATCAGTTTTAACATTACTTGAAGATGTTATTTATTAGAATATAAAACTACTCTAGAAATCACACTTCTAGTCTAATCACAACTCTATATCCTGAATTTGTACCTTCTGCAGAACAGCATCTTGCATTTCTCAAGCTAAGTCTTGCACAAATCCAAATTATTTATCATAATATGAAATCATTTGTAAGCTGCAGTATGACTTGCTATCAGTATGCTCTCTCACACTGGTGAAACCTGAGTTCAAACCGAACGCAAAGGTTGAAGTTGAGACATATAGCAGATCTGCTCCGTGTATTATAATGCGAGCGCTCTGATTGGCCGGCCGGGGATCCCGTCGCTCGCGGTGTCGCAGCCGCTGTGTGGAAGCGCAGGAGCGTCTGCTGCGTCGCGTAGATGGAGAGTTGAATGCGCTCCGTTGTTCTCAACAAATGCGCGACGTAACTCGCTCCTTTCGAAAGGATTACAGCGTTTTATTGTGAGCGAGGATTGTTATTCTGTCTCCGGCTACGAAACTGTGACCTAAAGCTTCGGACGCGTTTGTTTGGATGCTTGTGGAGCAAAAGTTTGTCGAGTGCAGAAGAAGTAAATAACGCGGTTTGCTGAGACTGAAATCATAACGCGACTGATGAAGACCTCTGAACATACTGTATGATTACATCTGAACCTGTCTCACCAAAAACCTCGTGTAAATCAGTTTGGTGTCTTGGGCTCATGTAAAGATTCTGTAAGGAATGGAAACCTGCCATCTGTCCTAAATTCAGTAAGTTTGTCTTTTGTTTATGATTTACATCGACAGGATTTTGTGTGTATTTCTATCTATCTATCTTCTGAGTCTATCTATCTATCTATCTTCTGAGTCTATCTATCTATCAAAATATCAACAAAATGATTTTAAAAATAATAGCACAAGTGCACTTTAAGAAAAACATTTCACAATTTTATATGGTTTGAAATGATAAAATAACACATCTAGTGTTGAAAAAGAAGACAAACAGTACTGTGAAACATGAGTGTGTAAATAGTTTAAATGATGAATTACACCTGTGGTTTCTCTGAAACTTGAGGAGAACTGACTTTATACATCAACACCAGACACTGAGACTTCAAACGTGATGAGGGCAATTTAGACGTGCAGAGACAGACACTTCATTTGATATTTTATTATCGAATGCAAAGACAGGCATAAGTGTGACTGAAGTGTCCAAATACTTTGAGGACACTGTATATATTTAGAAAAATTTAGATTAGTCTTCACACGTTTTGAGAAATAATCAGTGCTTTTCAAAGACCAGTGCTTTCATTTCTCCATCTGTCCAGCGGAATGTGTTTTCACTTCTTGAAGGCTATTTATAATGGTTTAAACATCGTAACTTCTTGTTATCATCTTCCTCCAGTGCACGGCGTTCAGAAGGGATGCACGAGAAGTCCTATATTACACTGAGCATTCATAGTGCTGCACATATTTTCCCTACCTTGGCTTTCCCTTTTCAGAAAGCGCTCTCTATCTGCCTGCTTTTTAAATGGATGCGGTTCAACTGCAAACACGACCGGATTTGTTGGTGCAAGAAGGTATTCTGGACGCTGTGTTTACAGGACAGTCGGAGGGGAAACCTGCTCACCTCAGTATCAAATGAGATCTTTCATGATCCTGGGCACTTATTTTGGATGCTCGTTTTTTGGTCTGCGGTTTGAGACGATCTTGGGTTTCCAATGGAGTTTTGCAGGTCTCCACCTGTCACGTAAGAACGTGGGTGATTTACTTCACCGAAAGCGCTGACCATGGCGTCAGTGTGTGTTTCTGGGCAGACTTCCAGTATCACAAGCGTGTGTTTTACCTGAGTAATACGGTTGGATCTTATTTTACTGTGATATGCATGGTGTGCGCTTTAAAACATCCAATGAAACATTTAATATCGCAGAGGCGGCTCATGTCATTCCTCTGCAACAATTTCCTGGCCATGGGGGTTGAAATTCAAGCATGCCATGAAACGTCGACTCCTCTGCTGTCTGTCCAATGTGTTTGAACCTGTTCTTTTCAATCAGACAGCGCCTTTGAAATTCACTTTGTTCACAAAGCCGTTCTTCCTGAAATTACACTAGGGCTGGTAATCGAGAACCGGTTCTCAGTCTGAAGTTGATCATTTGAAAAATGAAAAATACTGCAACCAAATGATTTCCCTGAGGTTCACTTATGATAGCGATTCTTGAACTTGTTCTGGAACTAAGAATCTCATTTATTTTCTCCATAGAGAAAGCTATTTTTAGCTATGACATATAAGCAGTTACGCTTCTGTAGGAGCCACATGTCAGTGTATTTTTTTTTTTTACTTACGTAATACTAATTTAGTATTTCAATTATTATATTCATTTCCGATTTCCTTTTGCTTTTTTGTTTTAAATCAAAGTTTGTAAAGTTGTGATTCTTCATGGAGTTTGTTGGTTTGGTTCGTGGCTTGAAACATTTTAATTTAAAATGTTCCATTCTCTATGGAGAAAATAAATGAAAATGAAGGCTGTTAAAAAGATTTGTGAACAAATGACTCTTATGAGTCAGTTCTTATCAATGAATCGGTCTCTAACTCATGAGTCATTGGTTTGAATCAATCTAACGATTCACTTATTAACTGAATCAATAAGAAACTGGATTAGTTAATAATAACAATCTCTTTTAAATGGAATCAAAACCAGATTTAAAAAAAAAAAATCACCAGCGTTATATATAATAATTAACTAAAACTAAGACAAAAATGGCTTTAATTGAAATAAAATATACAAAAAAAAGCTTATTTTATTTCAGCTAGTTGCCAAGTCAACATTTCTCTTTTTCATTTAATTTAACTTTTGTACTAAAATAATTAAAACAATTAAAACTGAAATAACTCAAAACTGTATAAATATTATACACACACACACACACACATATATATATATATATATATATATATATATATATATATATATATATATATATATATATATATACACAGTAGTCAACATTTGAAGTGGATCAAAAAAGTTCATCAAAGTTGTCCTAA
>NW_015505853.1:433662-444938 GCF_001515645.1 Sinocyclocheilus grahami
TTTTGTCTCTCATAGTTGAGGTATACCTATGATGAAAATTACAGGCCTCTCTCATCTTTTTAAGTGGGAGAACTTGCACAATTGGTGGCTGACTAAATACTTTTTTGCCCCACTGTATATACACGCACGCGCGTAGTCAACATTTGAAGTGGATCAAAAAAGTTCATCAAAGTTGTCCTAAAACCAAAACAATACCCGTTCTTGACTTTTTTGATCCGCTTCAAATGTTGACTACTGTATATAAGGGGTTGAACGGCTTAAACAATAACTTAATTTTATTTTATTTCAGCTAGTTGCCGTGTCACATTTTGCTTTCATTTGGTTTAACTGGATGTACTAAAATAACTAAACCTCAAACTGAAATAAAAATTTATATAAAAAATATATATATATATATATATTTATTTAAAAAAATCATATTTAAAAAAAGAAAAGAAAATGGCAAAAGCACAACAAAATTACTAAAACTTCAACTTAACTTAAAATTAAAACAAAAACAGAAATAGACATTCAAAATGTTAATAAAAACTATAATAGTATCTTAATATTACCAAAATAACACTGGTTTCCACGCACATTCAATCACTTCAGCTTCATCTCAAGAGTTAGTTTGTTGTCGGTACCTTTAACATTTATCGTAAACCGCTTAATTGGGATGTCTGTGCATGAGTGACCGTGACTGTGTGTTTATTTGCAGATTAAGTCCTGATCAGCGAGTGGTGAAGGATCATGGCCCTGAGTGAGGCCTTCATCACCAGCAATGGTGGATCCTCAACAGGCACTGGTTACCCTGCCGCCGACACCATTGAAGAGCCGGAGGACGAGCAGGGAGTGTCGGCGTCCACGCAGCCCAACGAACAGACTCAGAAGGGTGCGCTCAAAGCCAATGGAACCGTGTGTCCGTCTTCGCCAGGCTCCGCCTCCTCGTCCTCGTCACATGTCGCAGACTCTCAGAGGCTAGCCGTGCTGCTGCCGAATGCTCTGCCGGCGCCCTGCTGCGTTTACTGCTCGCCCCGGCAGCCCGTCTGCTGCAGCGGGAACCAGCAGGACTGCGCCGTCTTCCAGAGCGCCGTGTCGTCCGCAGCGCTTCACATGGGCTCGTGCTGCGTTCAGGGCGTGCGCTGTTTCTGCATGCAGCATCTCCAGAACCAGCCCAACATGGCCACACTGAGGTGAGCACCAGTTTAGCACTGCGTTACATAAAAACTAGATTATTCTATGCATGAAGTATTGTTTGCTGGTGTTCATGTTCTCAGACAATTATTTGTTTCTATGGCAACACACATAACAAATGATGAAACATTTACTCGAATAGTTACAAGTTTTACGAATTCAAAATTTTCTAGTGTTTTCAAAAAGTCTCTTCTGCTCATCAAGGCTGTATTTATTTGATCAAAAATATGCTAAAAATAGTGAAAACTTATTACAATTTAATACAGCTGTTTTCTATTGTAATATATGTTAAAATGTAATTTATTTCTGTGATGCGCAACTGTATTTTCAGCATCATTCCTCCAGTCTTCAGTGTCACATGATCTTCAGAAATCAGTATAATATGCTGATCTGCTGCTCGAGAAACATTTCTGATTATTATCAATGTTGAAAACAGTTGTGCTGCCCAATATTTTTGTGGAAACGGTGATACTTTTTATTTTTCAGGATTCTTTAATGAATAGAAAGTTCAGAAGAACAGCATTTATTTGAAATAGAAATCTTTTGTAACATTATAAATGTCTTTACTGTTATTTTTCATCAATTGAATGCATTCTTGTTGAATAAAAGTATTAATTTCTTTAAAAACAATTAAAAGAAAATTAGAAATATTACCTTGCCAACTAACTAAACTAAAATAAGCACTAAAATAACTAAAACTGAAATACAATTAAATCAAAGCTGAATAGAAAAGTTATATTATAAATATAATAATAATGACAAAAGCACATTTAATTTTCATACTTGTGTAATGCAGTGTAGTTATTGTTAACTAAAACTATTAAAAATTGTTTTTGAGAATTGAAATAAAGCTGAAAATGTAAAATGAGAAATGTTGACTTGTCAACTATCTAAAATAAGTAGTACTAAACAAGTACTAAAATAAGTAAAACAAATAAATTAGGCCTAAAGCTAAATAGAAAAATTTAAAACATTACATTTGATGAATAAAAAGTTCAAAAGAACAGCATTTATTTGAAATAGGAGTCTTTTGTAACATTATAAATGTCTTTATAATCAATTTAATGCATCTTTGCTCAATAAAATGATTCATTTCTTAGTATAAAACCCAAACGTTTCAGCAGGAGTGGGATTTAGGACAAACAGTGATGTGCTTATTCACAGCTGTGTCGGTCTGGACTTTTATTGATGAGGCAGATGAGCTCTGTAAATCAACATCTTTACTCAGACAGGAGCATATCAAGCGTCTGTTTGATCTGTTTCTGCTGGATTCAGGTGATGATTAACTCACAATCACCTCCGTGATTCTCCATCAGCCTGATCTGAAATACGCTCATCGTCTCTGGTATCGTGAAGCTGGGCAGCACTGCTGCTTTCTTCTTTCAGCAGCCCATCGTGCTGTCATGATGTTTGACTTTTCTTCACCGTCATCTGGAAGCACATGAGAAAGATCAGTGGAGGTTTGCGGCATCACTTATCCTCAGGATGGAAACTGATTCGGAGTTGTGCCATGCAGTCATAAGTTGGAGCAGTACTAGTGATAGACACATTTATATCATACAGACCAATTAATAATCATTATTTGACCTTTTTGTAGGGGTGTGGATATTTGGTAGACAGCGAATCAAATTGATTTCATTCATGATTCATAGGCTTCAGAAATTACTATTTCAAATTCAGAACAATTTGATCTGGTTCACAATGAGGTTCAATTTAATTTCAATGAATTCGATTGTGCATTTTTTTTAAAGTGCATTTATAGGATTATGTAATGTGTCTTAGGCACAAAAAAAAGGCAAATTACTTATTGCACACATTAAATATGAACATACAGGCTATGTATGGAATGTAACCGAGTGTGATATGCCGATAAAATATTTTAGAAAGCATTCCACATTTCATTTTTTAAGTTATTTATTTTTTTATTTATATTTCCACAGGTTTTAATATTTAATATTTCCCATAATTTTTTTAGGTTTTCCATAACCCTGTCAGTAAATTAATCCTATATTACTCTATATAATATTATTTAAACTTTTGATGATGATTATAACTATTATGTAATTTATTATTATATAATATTATTTTATTTGTCATTTTATTTATAGCACTTTTGGTAAATCATGTTTTTTAAAGTTTTTATTTTTTATAAATTAATTGTATACAGTTTTATTTCATTTTATTTGAAGGTCTCAAATGCGAATAAAAAGAAAAAAAATCAGCAATTAATGTTTCAGTATTTTAAAATATTGAAAGATAAAATCAAATTGCTATTCATTCGATTTTTAGCTTTTTAAATCAATTATTGACCAAAACAAACTATTATGATTCAAACATCCATGTCTCAAGATGCTGCATATGCATCGGCAGGTTTTGTAATCTATGCATTGAGAAAACAAATTAATTGTTACACCCCTATTATTTTAAGATCTGTATTATCAATATCTCTTGCTTTTATAATATGCTTGCCGATATGTTGAGCCTTCTAATAATCTAATAAATCTCAAGTAGTTTGTCTTTTTCTTACCTAAAGACACATTAGGAGAAGCGTTAACATAATCCTATGAATGCATTTAAAAATACAGAATGGAATCATTAATCGAAATTGAATCTCATTGTGAATCAGAATCATGAATCAATTCACATAAAGATTCACATCCCTACAAAAGGTATTGCTTAAAACTCTCCTACTACTGACTGCATGACGCAACTATAAAACTGTTTTCAGAGAGCTAATGCTCAGAGTGCCTGCAGATTTTCTAGGAAATGATGCAGCTGAGACGGACGGCAGCCGATCTTCCACCTGAGGAATGATGAATGGCTTTTGTTGACTGAAAAAGAGGAAGCTGACATGTAGCTATCTGGGATCACGTCACAAGTTGAACCCGACACGCTTCATTTTACCTGACAAGAACTTTTCTTCTGCATTTCCTACCCTCTCCTAACCAGGTGCAGCACGCTAAAGCGACAATCGAGTGGGATTTCGGATGTGCAAATTGTTGGTCACTTTAGCTTCTGTGCCCCTCAGCTGTTAATTAAACATTAAATGCATTCTGATTCTGAAGTGATTCACTTTCACTTAGGACGGGAACAATGCTTAATGGTGAAAACTTGTCTTGTCGTGCCTGTGTAAGTCAACAGATGCTTCAGTCGTATAGTTTATTTCCTTTTCAGGAAGATGTTTGATCAACGTCAAACAGAAACTTTGATAAATTTGTCCCGGTGTTTAAAGAATCACAAGAAGCTTCCAGTTCTTTGTTGCAGGACAGGCCTGGAAGATATTCACGAAACGTACAGAGCTTTGTGTGTGTGTGTGCGCGTGTGTGCGCGTGTGTGAGTGTGTGAGTGTGTGAGTGTGTGTGAGTGTGTGTGTGTGTGTGTGACAGCTGCAAGCCCCGACCAGCCAACTAGCCTGAAGATGATCTTTGTGTTCTCAATTTCAGGGTGTCATTTTGAGAAGCCTTTACGCGTTATCAGGAACAACAACTGTTTAGCTCGTGTCTCTCAATCTCCTCAGCTTGAATTCTCTCACTGACATCTCCATTTTACTCTAAGCATTCAATAAAAGCAGATGCTCAACAAGAATTTCACTAAACAGATACAAAGAACTATATTTGATGTTGTTATAAATGTTATATAGCTACTAAATAATGCCCAAAGTAGCTAAGTTTATATATACTATTATTAACTATTTATTTAACCAAATAAATAGCTAAATAAACACAGCTGAATAAATATTTAGCCATTTTATTTAGCCATATTTTTAGTGCATTAAATGATGGTGCAAATAGTTTTATTTATAAATGTATTATTATTTATAATATATAATATAGCTGTAACAAAATAATAAAATCTATAATAAATGTATATAATATTGGTTCATTATATTTAGATATATATTTTTACTGCTACTTTTATTGCTTGGCATTTTTAAACTTGGAAAAACTTCATTTTTGAACTTTTCTGAGTGATCGGAAAAAAGAGTCATTAACAAATAAATAATAATAAACTTAGTATATATATATATACACTGTATATACAAAAACATAATACATAATATTTTTATTTTATAATATTTATATTTTTATATATTTTTGAACATTTTTGAGTGATCAGGCAAAAGAGTCATTAACTTATAAAATAATAATAGTAACAACATTATAGAAATAATTAATATATTTTTTATAATTATTCATTTATATAATATTTTTATTTTTTTATTATAATTTTTTTATTACTATTATTGCTTGCCATTGCAATACTTGGAAAAACTTGCATGAAGATTTTTGACTGCTAGGACAAAAGAGTAATTCAAATTTTGAATCGATTCTTTGAACTGGCCAGATTGAACTGATTCACAGAAATGAGTCAAATTCTAAAACCAGTTTAAATCAGACGCTATTAAAACATCTGTCTTAATTCTCTCATACTCACAAGTTACAAGACAATGATGGATTTTTTAAAGTACATTTTTTTCTTATTGAAAGTGTTGCAAAATCATCATGGTCCAACCCAAGGCTACACATTTCCTTTTGGTGTTTTTGGAAGTTGACATTCGCTTAAATGCGTAATAAATGCTGTCATTTGTTTTGTGAATGTGTCACAGCCCTGGAAAGATTGATACACAAACACTACAAGCGTTTCGTCCCTGACCGCCTCGCTTCAGCTCCAAACAGAAACATGCAGCCGAGCAGAACCGCTTGCTTTCCAAACCCCCTCGGTGCTCGTGATCTACCATACCACCAGTCCACTTACTACTTTTGGCAGCTCAATTGCATTTTAGCACTGGCCAAAGGATGTTTTTTTAACTAAATGGTGCCATGAGCTATTTTATTCAGTGCATGCATAAGTCAAAGTTTTGCATCTGCTTTTGGAGGCAGTCGCAAGCTATTAAAACTAGTTTTAAGAGCTCCTGTCAGGTTCTGTACAATGTTAACTCTTTCCCCGCCATTGACGAGTTATCTCATCTTTTAAAAGAAAATGCTTTCCCGCCAAAAACTAGTTTTTACGGCTTTTCGTGTTTCGCGCTATTACGCATCTTCTGAACGAGTACAAAACCTCCTGAACAAAAACACACGTGAACAGGACGGAGAAACTAGCGATCTCTTATGTAAACAGATGCATATGAAAAATAATGCGATCATCAGCAATAGACAGCATATAAATGAAAACTGCATAATGTTGCAGAGTAAAATGTTGATCCAGGAAGTGGTATATGTCTGTGCAAGCTTTGGAGGTGTTGATGGAAGCGATTTACTGGATTTATGCTTTGATAATCGTACTGAATATTATCCAGATGTAGTTTTTGATATAAATGTGATTTTCTCACCTTTTTGCTCAAAATTATTCATTTTTATGAAACCTACCTATATTCAAGTATTGATTAAAAGAAGAATGCTTTAAGCTAGAATAAAATGGTTTAAAAGTAGAGGCTCTGATCTGATATGAGAATATACTGGAGGCCATCAAATTTGAGTGAAAATCATCAAAATCGCTGGCGGTGGCAGGCAACTTTTTTTTTTTTTTAAATGCTGGCGGGGAAAGAGTTAAAGAGATAGTTCACCCAAAAATGAAAAATTTATGTTAATTGTATCACCCTCAAGCCATCCAAGATTTAGGTGACTTTTTTCTTTTGTAGAACAGTAAAGAAGATTTATAGCTGAATCTGTGCTCATTTGTGAGTCATAAAATGCAAGTCAATGGCTACCGTCACTTTGAGAGTCAAAAAAAGCACAT
The DNA here is from genome assembly GCF_001515645.1 of Sinocyclocheilus grahami. Classification (NCBI taxonomy): domain Eukaryota; kingdom Metazoa; phylum Chordata; class Actinopteri; order Cypriniformes; family Cyprinidae; genus Sinocyclocheilus; species Sinocyclocheilus grahami. Next base: position 440,572 of record NW_015505853.1, read on the forward strand.
ACAAGCAGCATAACATTAATCCCCGCGACTCCTGCCGATATATTGAGGTCTTATGAAGCAAAACGTTCAGTCTGTGCAAGAAACTAAACATTATTTACAACATTATTACCTGTAATCCAGAGCCTAAGTTCACGAACGAATCATTCTTTTGAACCAATTCTTTTTGGTGAACTATTGAACCAGTTCACCAGATCGGACTGAATCACCTGAAGCACCAACTCACTTTCAGACGCCTGACAGTCACTTCGACCCAAAATGGGCCAAAATAGCAGCGTATCTGATTCAATGATGAATGAACTGATTCAGTGCTCCAGTTCCTCCAACAGTCACTGAACTGAGGAAACCGTTTGACTCTGACCAAAGACCGATGAGCCGCTGATATACGCATGTGTGAACCGAACTCTTGAATGAAGGGCCATAATGAACATTTTCATGCTTTCTCATTGTTTATGTAAAAAGGTGAGCTTTATATGCTTTAGACATGTTAAACATCCACGTTTCAAATCATTACTAATTATATAATTGCATATGAATCGAACTGTCTGAAAGAACCAGTTAGTGTAAAAGAATCAGATTTCGCCGTTTGCCTGAAGCTCTGGATTACAGGTAATAATGTTGTAAATAATGTTCAGTTTCTTGCGCAGACTGATCGTTTCGCTTCATAATACACAGGTATTCATTTTGTTTCTTGATATGCTTTTTTTGACTCTCAAAGTGACCATTGACTTGCATTTTATGAATCACCAAGGACCATGTTTTCAGCTAAAAATCTTCTTTAATGTTCTACTGAAGAAGAAAAAATAGGCTAATCTTGGATGCCCTGAGGGTGGGTAAATTAACAGCAAATTTTCATTTTTGGGTGAACTATCCCTTTAAGAGTTTTATAGACTTTGAGATCTTTGAATGTCGTTTTGCATGTAATGCGAGGTCAGACGTGCATGAATAAGAGGTTTGCTGTTGATGCATCCCGAGGATCTCTGTCTATATCCTGGTCCCGGGTGCGTGAGGAACCCGTAGAGCCGGTGAAGATGCCCAGAGAAGATCAAAGCCCACCTGATCCCATAAACCATGATCAAAGACGCCGAGCAAGCAGGACCCAGTCATAACCTTAAATTAGGCCAACGTCTAGCTTGCTTATTCACGTTTGCTAAACAGATTGAAGCCTGTAGAAGGGTGAGGGAACAGCTGGAATGTATTAAGTCTTGTTTTTGATGCTAGCGCTACAGGTGCACTTATTATTATCCCCCTCAAAGAGAGGATCCTTGCAACAATTGAACTTGAAGGTTTTTACTCTGCTTCTAATAAATCGTGGCTTTATTCAAAAATGTTTCTTCAGGAACTGTCACAGGTGTCTAATATTTGAATATACATGTATATGACATTTACAGAATAATTAGTGGTGTTTGAAGCAATAGTATATACTACTGTAAGTTTTCAATGTAAGATAAAAAATTAAGAAAATATACTATTACTAGTACTACTACTAATAATTCATAATATATAACTTTTTATTAGTATTATTTTATTACTACTAAATGAGTATTAAACAACATAAGAAATAATACAATTGTAGTTTTTCACTGTAAAATATAACAATGTATTATTAGTATAATGTATTCGTTTTATGACTACTAAATATAAATATTAAACAACATAAGAAATATTACTTAATATTTTGCTGTAAAATACAAAATCTTTTAAAGAAAAATATCATTTATTATTACCATTTATTATTATTATGGTGGTTGTTCTATTACTACTACTAAATACAAATATAAACAACAAGAAATTTAAATATTGTAATATTTCACTGTAAAATAAAATAAAAATCTTTAAGCAAAAATCCCAAAATTTTACAGTACAACAGTACTTTTATTTTGGCGGAAGACCGCAGGGAGCTCTTAAAACTTCTCTTTTGTTGACAACAGATTTCTGAGCGCTTCTCATTACAAGTTTAGGAGATGGTTGGCACATATTGCATTTTCAAATGCATGTTATAAGTGATCCAAACTCAAATGTATTCGTTTTATGACTACTAAATATAAATATTAAACAACATAAGAAATATTACTTAATATTTTGCTGTAAAATACAAAATCTTTTAAAGAAAAATATCATTTATTATTACCATTTATTATTATTATGGTGGTTGTTCTATTACTACTACTAAATACAAATATAAACAACAAGAAATTTAAATATTGTAATATTTCACTGTAAAATAAAATAAAAATCTTTAAGCAAAAATCCCAAAATTTTACAGTACAACAGTACTTTTATTTTGGCGGAAGACCACAGGGAGCTCTTAAAACTTCTCTTTTGTTAACAACAGATTTCTGAGCGCTTCTCATTACAAGTTTAGGAGATGGTTGGCACATATTGCATTTTCAAATGCATGTTATAAGTGATCCAAACTCCGAGCAGATGAGTTTGTGTTGAACAACAAGATGCTACAAACACCTAAACATGAGCTGCTCGCGTGTAAATGAACACAGTGCCGCGCTTCACTCTCAAACACAGCGCATGCATTTCTCTAATTCAATCGCAGCCTTTCCTGTCTAACTATATCATGATTTTGGGATTTCTTTCAATCAAACGCTGCAGCTCTAAGCTCCAGTAAGGAATTTTCCATAGAAGTCCATATATCTGTCTTGGCATCTCTCAAAGACTCGGCTCTTACCTGTCTCTGCTAATTTCTTGCCTTCTCCTTTCATTTCCTCTCTTCCTGGTTGTGTTTTCCAGTCTCATTCACACTCAAAACCTTCTTTCAACCTCCACCTCTCGAACCACACACCCTCCTCTGAAGGTAGAGCTTGTGACGTTGTTTTCTTTCAGCGTTGTGTTGCTGAGACTCATGGGAAATACTGTCTGGGGTCATGAAATTATCGCTTAGGTCTTGTGGCCTAAAAAAGATCCTGAATTTAGTGAAGGAATCATCAAGTCCAATTCTCAATCAAGCTTTGGTTAAAGTGATATTTCGCAGGATTGCAAAGACCCCAGTGTTTGCGGAAGCTGCATCTGGATGTTGTACGCAAACAAAGAGCTCTGCCTGCGGTGTGCTGCTTGCTAAATGAGTTTGGCCCATGTCTAGACATGCTTGATATCAAAGCCAAGCCTCAGTTGCTATTCACACACTCTTGAGTTGAATGAAATGATTCTTGAGACTTCAATGGTAATGTGCCAGTGATTTCTGCTGGTAATTTGACTCGTGCACATAAATTGACTAGTGGAATGAACACCCAAAATACACTATTAAATGCTTATTGTATTGTTTATGAATGAGTTAACAAATCTTTAGCCATCCACTAGAGGGCAATCTGACAATCAGCAGAGGACAATCAGCAGAGTTGGCTCGAGTATCAGTCACGCTCAGTGTTGCCTAGTCTGCGGTTTTCCCGCGGAATTGGGCTACTTTAACACTTGCCGCGTTTTGTAGTTTTGGGCTAGGTTTGAGTAGTAATTAGGTGGGTTTTGTTGTGAAAACCTGGCAACCCTGGTCACGTTTATTGACAGTGTAAGATGATTTACGATTAGCTGTGTCGGAAATCCAACCACTGATTAGCATGTTGTTATCTCAGAAACAGGCTCAGCCATCACATTTAATCAGATAAACTGGTTATATATTTATGTTTCCGTATAATTACGCACGCTATACCAGGGGCGGTTCTAAACCCTTTTTAGGTGGGTTTCACCCCCCCCATCTTGTCACCTTAGCCCCCCAAAACTATCTTAAAGATCAGCCAGTGCTGCTTCCTTGAGAAAGTTTTTCATTCTCACGTGTTTTAAGTCTTGTCAGTTTAAACATTAAAGTAATTTTAAGCCATTTAAGCCCAAGACATCTCAATGCGGTACTCACGCACTGTGATCGAGCGTTTCTATGCGCACCGCGCACACACCTGAAGTGCACAAACAGATAGCCTTCTCAGACAGCAGGTGAATACCAATGGCTGTCTTGACAAGTATCCTTGTAAGCACAGTCGGTTGTTTTAAGTGAATGTAAACAGTGAAGAAAATATCAAATGTACGTCAGTATAACGTTATAATATATATATATAATGTTAATCAAAAAGAGCAAAAGAAAAATTTTCGCTGCTTTAATAGCTTTAATGGATATTTGTTTTTATGTCATTGTTTATAAAGTAATTCGGTGTGACTACAGTAATACCGGGGGGGTGTTGGATGTTGGGGGGGCGCGAGTGAAATTAGACAAACTTGTCCTAAAAGGTTGAAACCCCTGCTCTAGAGTGCAATATATCTTTAAATGCCGTTTTCTCAAAATCTGGTTTTATTTCTCCACTTCAGCAGCACGTACATTCACCAAACTATACAGTTTTATTCCTATCTATATTCTGTAGATTTTTACTGAG
>NW_015505853.1:445251-462074 GCF_001515645.1 Sinocyclocheilus grahami
ATATATATATATATATATATATATATATATACTGTATATATAACATGATTTTCTTTTTACTTCTGGCTAATGACAGTATTTTCTGATTTATGGAGTGAGAAAAAAATGAGAAATCCAAAATTCCATTTGTAAAAACCTTTAATATTTCAACAAAATCAAACAATTTTGAACCTGGCTTTATCCAGTGTTCAGATTTCTGTTCTGGAAAGTTATGCAAATGAGTGCATATTTAATTAGATTATGCCCCATTTATATATTTGTATATTGAAAAACAACACTTTTTAACTTGTAATACAAAAAAAATTGTAATTGAAATCAATTAACTATGGAAGTATGGTGAAATATATTAAATATAAATATAAAATGTATGTATAATTTTTTTTACCCTGTTCATCTGGGGTGTCTTGACTTAAGTCATATTAAAACTTTTATAATGAATCTTTTTTGTGTTTATGTTTGTAGAGTTGAGTGTTGCACTTTTTTTTTCTAGAGTTTAAAAATGTTAACTTAAGAGTTTCACCTTCCCGACAGCTGGTTGCGCGTCTGCTTTTCAGTTGCTCTTTTATTGAATACATAAAGCCACATTTTTGTTGCATTTATTTAATACATGAAGCCATTTTTAATGCATTATTTTACGTTTACATTTATCCATTTGGCAGACACTTTTATCCAAAAAGACTTGCATTGCATTCAGGGCATACTTTTTAAAAATTATTATTATTATTGGTTCATACAGTGCATTCCCAAGGAATCTAGCTCATCTCGGCAATTGGATTGCATTTATTTTGTCCAACTTTTTTCTGAATTTCTTCCTCAGAAGCCATTAATAAGAATCAAAACTGGAGTCAGAATCAATACATTCCTTATGATTCATATTTATATGTTCATATTTCAATGTACAAGAACTACTGATCTGCGGCAATGAGAATTGTGAGTGTAATTATGTTCTTATGTGATTCTTGCCCTTAACAAGCTTCCTACATTACACACTAATCAGAGTTTAACGTTTACATTAACAGACCTTTATTAGATTTGTTAGTTAACCTAAGTTAAATAAGCTTTATTCACAAAATATGCTTTTGCATTAGCACTTTACACTTGAATTTAGTACTTTTTTTTGTTAATATATACCACAGCACATGTGTTTTGGCCACTTTAAGTTAAATATAAGTGCTGAAAATCAGGTTAAAGATTCAAAGCGTGTTGTGTTCGGCATTCCAGAGTTTGTAGCTTAAGCTGTCGAATTGTTGCAGTAGGAGGCCAATAGATAATGAAGATGTTTCTTGGACAGCTTGTAACTGTTGGCCACAGTGTTGAAATCCAGCCTCTCTGTCTGGAGTCCATATACGTATGTCAAAGCAAAGAATGCAGAGATATCAGGAGTCGACCTCTAGACCTCGCAGCACTCGTGGATCCAGCCTTCTCCGTTTCTGCTCTCGAGCAGATGCATGTGTGCACGTCATTCACATGCTCTGCTGTTACTATGATTATAATTACAGGAATGCCAAATGAAATGTTGTAAACATTTTCAATTTCAGTCCGAAGATTCTACATCATGGTAATTTGTTAAATGTTTTATATACTTAATGAGTACGTTCTGTTTTTGAAAGGCTGCGTTTATTTGATCAGTAAAATTGTGAAATATTTTTATTATTTAAAATAGCTGTTTTCTATGTGAATATATATTAAAATGTAATTTATTTTTATGAAGCAAAGCTGAATTTTCAGCATCATTACTCCAGTCTTCAGTGTCACATGATCTTCAGAAATCATTCTGAGATGCTGATTTGTTGCTCAAGAAACATTTATGATTATTATCAATGTTGAAAACGGTTGTGCTGCTTCATATTTTTGTGGAAACTGATCAATTTTATTTTTCAGGATTCACAGATGAATACAAAGTTCAAAAGAACAGCATTTATTTCAAATCGAAATCTTTTGTAACATTATAAATGACTTTACTGTCACTTTCGGTCAGTTGTATTCAGTCTTTGACAATATTCAATACATATCTAAATATTTCACTGTATTTTTTGCTTAGATTTCTCTTAAACAGTTGAGAAGGTCAGGCAGTTGATCATTACATATGGTTTAATCAGTTGTGCATGTATTTGTCTGATGTTTTTGTTGTTTTTCTTTCAAGCCTCTACGTTTTTTTCCTGCTCCCTTCTTTGACCTCTGACCTTCAACTACCGTTTCACCCCGTCACCGTGCTGTTGTTTGACCCCACTTCCCCTATTTTCTTTATTAATTAACCCCTTGATCCATAACCATTTGTTAGTTCTTAGAAAAACATTTCTCTGCAAAACGAGCAATGCCAGAATACCCTGCTGTCATGATTGTGATGTTTTAGAATTGCCATTTTTTTAAGCTCTATTCCAAAAACATGAATTAAGATTGAATTGCTAAAAATAAGTTTCACATTTTTCAGAGCAAACCAAGCAACTTATAATCAAACATTTTTCTCGCAATTGAGACTTTATATATCACAATTCCGACTTGTTGTTTTTTTTCTTAAGTTTTTTTTTTCGCAATTCTGACTTTGTTCCTGAGTTTATATGTCACAGTTTATATCTCTGAATTTATATCTCACAGTCACAGTTATATAAAGTAAAAAAGTATTAGCGAGTTTATATATCACAATTCAAAAAATGTAACTGCAACTTCTAATCAAACGATTCTGACTTTTTTCCTGGGAATTCTAAGTTTAAACCTCACAATGCTGTTTATATCAAATAAAAAGGTACTTTTATGTAGAGTTTATGTATCACAATTCCGACTTTTTTCTGCAAGATTGTGTCTTGCAATTCTCAGTTTATTTCTGACTTTAATTCTGAGTTTACATCTTACAATGCTGTTTATATAAAATAAAAAAAAGAAATTGCAACTTTTTACCTCATGAGACATAAACTCAATTCTGAGAGAAAAAATCTGAATTGTGAGGAAAAAGTGGCAATTACCTTTATTATTATTATTTTTAATTCTGTGGTGGAAATGGGCTTCCGTAGTTTTTGCAGCAATGCAAAATAACCTTTTTTTGGTTCCCCAGAAAACCTTTCAGAACCATTTTTTCTTACTGTGAAGAACATTTTAATATTCTAAAGAACGTTTTTCCACTATATAGAGCTTTTTGTGCAGTGGAAATGATCCATGAATGTTAATGGTTATTCATAGAACCACCAATGCCAATAAGAAACCTTGTTAAGAGTGTATACTAAAATACAAAAACTTATTTTAGTATACACTCAAAAAGAGTGTATACTAAAATAAAAACTAATTTTATTATTTTCAGGCTAACCAGAGAACAAAAGTTGCACACATCCAAATATGAAATAATAAACTCCAGGGGAAACTCCCAAATAGCGTTGAAGAACTGTTGCACTCCAGTGGAATAATCCATCCCGATATCTCATAAATGTTATTCCATTTTGGACCACTTCTCATACACGCCCCTGAATTCCACAGTCCGTGGCCCAAACATGGAGCGTCCGCTGATAGCGCACTTTATAAATCATTGCATTGTTTTTTTCCCCTCGTCCTCGCTACGTTTGCACAGGAAGTGGAGGAAATCTGATCCTCGCTATTTACTTTTGGGTTTGGTTATTTGATTATCGGCTGTCTGCATGTACTTTTCTCTGATTGCACGGAGAAGGATGTGCACCTCTCTGTTTTTAAAGCCTAATGGGACTCACCTTGAGCCGAATATGGAGATGCTTAAAGCCTGTGCTCTTGCAACATCTGGTTGTTGTATTAACGTGTCCGTTGAACTTTCAAAGGGATTTACGGCCTCTCTAGAAGTCGCCCTGTGGTGAAAAATTCTTGCCATTGGCTTTTGTACATCTGTGCCTCCCAGTGCCATAGCAACCACTAATTATAGCATTCCATGGATTCCCTTTTAAGACGACGAGGAAGAAAATTACAGCCACCTCTTGGCCCTGTGACCCGATGCTCTCATCACTGTGTAATAATCCTCGAAGAGAGAAATATTGGTTGTCGTTGTGGTTCTTCAAGGATGAGTGATACTGCTGCTCATATTTAGAGTTTTCGGGATCCTGCACCATTTGTGCTCCAAATTAGGCATTTCTCTCAACTCACCTGCATGCACAGGCCATTAATGCGTCTATATATTACATGAATGCATGAAGGCGGTTGATTGTGAACAGCTGTGCATTGGGTGCATGGTGATGCCGTTTTGGTGTCCTAAAGCAGAGCCTCTAATATGAACATCCATGATGGTTTTGATTTGGAAAAGCAGCAAGAAGAAACGTGGAGACAGCTGTGATTTCCCCACAGAAATGTGTGCTTGAACGGAGAGATCTAGACCACATGCGGTGTGCGGTTAAAAATACGCTTTCATGAAAAAGCATGTCTCTCCACACAGGTAGTTTTAATCCACTGTTTGGCTCTTAAATATAGGCTTCTTGCTTTTGTCTTTCAGCCCTCCAAGGCCTTTCCGGTTTCCCAAAAGGTAAGCATACTCCTCTTTTTTTATTTATTATAATTTTATATTTTTATCATTTTTGTTGTCATTTAAAATTATTTAATTTTTAAAAAATATTTTTTATTGTGTTTTATTAGTTGACTGTAATAGCTAGCTATCTATATCTATTACAATACATTACATTACAATTTCAGTTAATGGAAAATTATTAATTAATAAAATTAAGACTAAAATATTTTTACAAAATGTTAATTTTAAATGACATAGTGAGCATTATACATAAAAAATATTAAATTCTATTTTTAATTTAATTTTATAATTACATTTTTTGTTGTATAAAAATGCTTACAGTATCCTTTAAAATTATTTACTTATGCAATATTACAATATATTACATTACAATTTGAATTAATGGAAAACGATTAACTAATAAAATTAAGACTAAAATGCTTTTTAAAAATGTTACATTTAAATGAGATTGTGAGCATTATACATAAAAAAAATATTAAATTCTATTTTTAATAAAATGTTATAATAAAAATTTTTGTGATATAAAAATGCTTACAGTATAATTTAAAATTATTTACTTTTTAATTATATTTCAGTATTACAATAAATTACATTACAATTTCAATTAATAGAAAACATTTAACTAATAAAAAATGTGATTTAAAAAAACTTTTTTGTGAATTAAAATGTGTAAAATGTATATACAATGTTGTTTTCATGATTTGCGCTTGTACAGTGAAGAAGCTGGACAGTATGTAGGATACAGTGATATACTTATTTATGCATATGATGCATGAATCTCCCTCAATTGCAGTTATGCGGAGCTCATTGCTGATTGGCCAGTGGTGGTGTTAGGGGTGTGTACCGTTCTCATCGTGGTTTGTGCCCTAGTCGGTATCCTCATTCCCGACCTGCCTGACTTCTCAAAGCCACTGCAAGTAAGCATGAGGAGCTGTTTTGGTCTTCTTTATAAGATATTGACATTTTCAGATGGCAGGCATAGATTGCAATGCCACGATACGTAATAATTACCATATTCTGTCTAAAAACATGTTTGTTTTTGGAAAAATTTTTGTTAGCAAATATATAAGCTGATCCAAATTCTATAATAATTAAAATTAATAAACATTCCTGGACTTACTCTGATAAAATCCTAGATGGATCAGATCCTAATAGAAAAATGTCCTGCCCTAAAATCAGGAGTTATCACTTTATGGTGTCTCATGTTGATTTTATGAGCAGCCTGAGTGAAGATTTGTTGTCATTTCTCTTATTAGGGCTTTGAGCCGAGAGGCACTGCAATAGGCCAGAGACTCGTAACATGGAACAACATGGTGAAGAACACGGGCTACAAGGCAACGCTGGCCAACTACCCCTTCAAATACGCAGACGAGCAGGCCAAAAGGTAACAGAGTCCACTTCTTATCTGATAACCATATTTTCCTGTTCGTATTCATCCAGAACAGCACTAGATGAGTGACGTGAGCCAAGCGAGGATTAGGACACAGGCCAGGATTGGTCAAAATTGCTGTCTCTATGGGATTTTGGTTTTGCAATAGGGAACATGACCTGTTTCTATTTTATTTGCAAATGTGCATCTTTAAATGCACATTGCAAAATGAACAGCACATCAGAAATGAGACTGATTTAAGTTGCATTTTTAGCTTTTTGTTTTCAAATGTGCATTATAAAGTCAATATATTGTTGGCAGACAGTCTAGACATTTTGTTATTGAATGCAATGACAATCAGATCAGTGCAGATACTTTTGGGGCCACTTTATATGGATTTTTTTGTTCCTGAATAGCAGTGCTGCTTGGTCATGTGATCTGTGGTGGCTGTATCATGACTCATCTGATCCGGATCATCCTGAGCTGGATTACAGATCATGACAGAAGCGGTCTGTGACATCTCAGCATGTGCATAGGCGTCTTCCCTCTGATTAAAGAGACTTCCTGTCTGTGTACTGTCAGCAGCAGTCCTGCCCTCTGTCAGTAATAATGATAACGGTCATTTCTGACAAGAATCAGACTGCAAATCGTGAACCACTAGATTATGGTTTTGGGTGATGGGGATTTGAGGCTTTATCTGGATAACTATCAGCATAAAGAGCAATTGTATATAGACCATATTTTATTTTATACAAATATATATTTTTTAATGATTAAGCTTTTCATGCAGAGCTGTTAAACGCATTGATTTAAATTTTAAATACTCTCCCTATCCTGCTTTTCAGTCACCAAGATGACAGGTGGTCCAAGGATCATTATGATCGAAAGAAAAGACAAGCGGAGTGGGATTTTAGTAAAGACAGTTTCTTCTGTGATGTACCAGGTGAGTTCTGGATTTTCAAAAATACTGTAAAAACAGTCCATTTAAAAGAACCGTTTTCTTTTTTATTTTATCATGTAATTTATTCCTGTGATTGCAAAGCTGTATTTTCATTTTTGATCAATTGGATAAATTTCTTTCAAAAATAAATAACAATAAAAATTTTTAGAGCATTTATTAATCTTGGTCAATGCAAATTTATAAATAAACTACTGCTGGTTGTTAGTTTATAATGTTAATCTTAACCTATACAATTTATAATGCTAAAAATGTTTATGTAAAATTCAATATTAACTAGGATTAACCAATGCAATCTAGTATTATTCCTTGATAGCAACAATTCTGTGTTTTTCTGTCAATATGGGGTGCTGTGTGTACATTAATGAGGAAAAAAAAAGAACTTAAATGATTTTAGCAAATGGCTGCAATATAACAAAGAGTGAAAAATTTAAGGGGGTCTGAATACTTTCCGTACCCACTGTATATATATATATAGGCACTTTGTATTCTATTTATATTCTGCACTTCGTTTCTAGGACATCTGTTTGTTTTTACATTCAACATTAACCTTATTAACTGCTCAGAATTGGTTTTGTGTGCATTAACAAAAGTATTACTTCTGGAGTCAATAGTATGCTGCCAAAATTAAGCGCAAATGTATTAAATACATGGTACTAAAGTTTGATGTGTTGACATTAATCAAATCTGCCACCTAGTGGTTCATGAAGAAAAGCTGCTGGCTTTTGGTTCACTCTCAGAAAAAAAAAGTGCAAAAGCTGTCACTGGGGCAGTACCCTTTCAAAAGGTATACATTTGTACCTTATTTACCCCTTAAGGGCGCATATAAGGTACATATTAGTACCTAAAGTGTACATATTAGCAGCTTATAGTACCATATACCTTTTGAAAAGGTACCGCCCCAGTGACAGCTTTTGTACCTTTTTTCTGTGAGTGTTTAACCACCAATTATTGTCTCTCTACAGGTGACAGCTATTCCCGAATCGTATTTGCCTCTGCAGAGGGAAAGAACTTGTGGAATATACAGGCAATAAAATCCATGTGCAATTTTGACAATACACGGGTATGTAGCATTGCATTGCATATATTGATTATAGCATTTACAGATAAATAATGGGATGTTAGAATTTTTTTAGTGTTTTACTGGTGTTTTTCATGTCTGGTCCTGCAGGTTCGCTCCCATCCCCAGTACTTGGATCTGTGTCAGCGCACCACTGCTGCCTCCTGCTGTCCCAGCTGGACGCTTGGGAACTACATAGCCGTCCTTACTAACAAGTCCTCCTGCCAAAAGATCACAGAGCGAGATGTTTCCCACACCCTGAAGATCCTGCGCTCCTGTGCAAAGTATTACCACAATGGCACTCTTGGTCCCGAGTGCTGGGACATGACGACCCGTAAGAAGGACCTCAAGTGTGGCAATGTGCCACGGAAGTGTACAAAATACAATGCCGTATATCAGATTTTTCACTTTTTGGTGGACAAAGACTTTCTGAATCCAAAGAACACGGACTACCTTCCGCCTAACCTCAAGTACAGCATGCTCTTCTCCCCAACGGAGAAAGGTGAAACAATGATGAACATTTACTTGGACAACTTTGAGAACTGGAACTCCTCGGATGGGATCACGACCATCACAGGAATAGAATTTGGCATCAAACACAACTTATTTCAGGACTACCTTCTGACGGATACCATGTATCCAGCAATAGCTATTGTTATCGTGTTGGTGGTCATGTGCATCTACACAAGATCAATGTTCATCACCCTTATGACAATGTTTGCCATTATCAGTTCGCTGATCGTCTCGTACTTCCTGTACCGTGTGGTCTTCAACTTTGATTTCTTCCCCTTCATGAACCTCACTGCGCTCATCATACTGGTTGGAATTGGCGCCGACGATGCATTTGTGCTTTGCGATGTCTGGAACTACACAAAGTTTGACAAACCCAATTCCGAACTCTCTGAAACAGTCGGCGTCACGCTTCAGCACGCGGCACTCTCAATGTTTGTCACCAGCTTTACCACAGCCGCTGCCTTCTATGCCAACTATGTGAGCAACATCACTGCCATCCGATGCTTTGGTGTGTATGCTGGTACTGCTATCCTGGTTAACTACATACTGATGGTTACCTGGTTGCCAGCTGTGGTGGTCCTACATGAGCGGTACCTGGTCAACCTCTTAACATGTTCTCGGTCACAACACCACCAGACGGAGGGTGCTACAATGTTTTGGACAAGCCTATACCAGATGGTCAACAAGTGTCTTTTTAGCATCTCAGAGGCCTGTCGGATTTTCTTTGAGAAAGTTTTGCCTTGTATCGTGATCAAGTTGCGCTACTTGTGGCTCTTGTGGTTCTTGGCGATGATGGTGGGTGGTGCCTACGTTGTTTGCGTAAATCCCAAGATGAAACTGCCTTCTCTGGAGCTGTCGGAGTTTCAGGTTTTCCGCTCTTCCCATCCCTTTGAACGCTACGATGCGGAGTACAAAAAACTCTTCATGTTTGAACGGGTCAACCACGGGGAAGACCTCCACATGCCAATCACCATCATTTGGGGAGTTACTCCAGTTGACAGCGGAGATCCGCTAAACCCCAAAAATAAGGGTAAACTAACACTTGACACAACCTTCAACATTGCGAGTCCTGCAAGTCAGGTATGGATTCTCAATTTTTGCCAGAAGCTTAGGAACCAGAGCTTCGTGTTCCAATCTGAGGAGCAAGACTTCACAAGCTGCTTCATGGAGACTTTCAAGCAATGGATGGAAAACCAAGACTGTGATGAGGCTTCCGTCTATCCCTGTTGTAGTCAATCCACATTCCCTTACCGACAAGACGTCTTTGAGTTGTGTATCAAACGGGCAATTATGGAGCTTGACCGAAGCACCATCTACCACCTTGACAGCAAGACTCCAGGGCCAAGGTTTGACATCAATGACACAATTCGAGCAATTGTGCTCGAGTTTCAAAGTACCTACCATTTCACTCTGGCGTACGAGAAGATGCATCAGTTTTACAGAGAAGTGGATGCTTGGATTCAGGAGGAGCTGACAGATGCTCCTGAAGGACTAAGCTATGGATGGTTTGTAAGCAACCTGGAGTTCTATGACCTGCAGGACAGCCTATCGGATGGGACTCTTATTGCTATGGCACTGTCGGTGGTGGTGGCCTTCAGTGTTATGCTCCTGACCACCTGGAATATCATCATCAGCCTCTATGCCATCATATCTATCGCCGGAACCATATTTGTCACAGTTGGGTCGCTGGTGCTCTTGGGTTGGGAACTAAATGTGCTCGAATCAGTGACCATCTCAGTTGCTGTAGGCCTCTCTGTGGACTTTGCTGTCCATTATGGAGTGGCGTACCGCCTTGCACCAGAACCGGACAGGGAAGGAAAGGTGCTATTCTCCTTGAGCAGAATGGGCTCAGCTATAGCGATGGCAGCACTCACAACCTTTGTAGCCGGTGCGATGATGATGCCATCCACAGTTTTGGCCTACACTCAACTGGGCACGTTTTTGATGCTAATCATGTGCATTAGTTGGGCATTTGCTACGTTTTTCTTTCAATGCATGTGTCGCTGTTTGGGACCTCAGGGCACCTGTGGACAGATTCCTTTGCCAAAGAAACTCCAGTGCTATGCCTTTTCAGAGCACACATCTGAAAACCAGTCTAATCCGAACCAAGGTAAACTCGGTGCTTGCTACACAACCAAGTACCAGATAGATAATGCAAGAAGTGAGGGTCGACACGAACACTATGAGCTTGAGCCCTTGGCGTTAAATGTCAGGAATGAGGAAAAGGTCTCTGATGAGGAACAGGAAGCATGTACACAGTTGCACAATGGCATCACTTCTCATCACTCAACCTTGAAAAGCTGCACCAACTCAGGAGAACCCAGTCCTGAGATTGAAAATGGCTTACCAGGCACAGAGCTTTCACATCTTCATCAATTTGCGTACAGTACAAGGTGCACCTGTGAGAACTCCATGCATCAGTATATGAGGGAGCGACAAAGGACTCCCTACCATCCTTGCAGCCAATCTCGAGAAACCCCATGCCCTGGTAAACAGACCAATCACTTACCTGTGAGTCAGAACCTTCGGTCCTCACGGGATACAGTGCACACTCCCGCTGACTGCTACGTAAACTGTGGCCACTTTCAACATTGCTCACAGAGCCAAACATCAATGCCAGCCCCTCACAGATGTTTCCCTGGGGGCTACAGCATGCACACAGTGCCACTTTTGCATCAGGCACTGTCATCCAATACTGCAGTGCACGACGGGTCCCACATCAATGCGTGTGGCCCCAATTCACCTCTACCAGAGAGCCAGAACTTTCCAGCTCACATTCAGTTTCCAGATGTTCAGCGCTGTGCTTTACCTGACACAACTCGGGTCTGTACTGTTAATCACGATACACAGAAGACAGGGGACCTAGCATTAAATTCCCAGACCCCTCACAAAATACCATGGAACCATATAAAAACAAAAGTAAATGGCACTTGTGTTTTGCTGCAGGACAGTCATGAGATTCGCAAAGCGATTCCAGTGGTACCGGAAGGAAGTGTCAAATACAATCTGAGTAACAAAGACAATAATGAAAGGGCAGAGCCTGTGTCTCCCAAAAAAATAAACTGTTTTAAAAAGACTGTAAAAGCGAAGTGCAATTCTGTAGAGTTTCACAAACCAAAAACCAGCGTGCCTACTATTGCCATTAATTCAAAAGCCTCATCTGAGAGTTTATGCTAACATTTAAAATGAGAGCGTTAGATTGAGATATCAGAATATATTGCCATATTAAGATTTAGCACAGAAAAGCAACTGGTTGTTTCCTGACAGGAAAGAGTTTCTTGACATTATGTGCATGGGAATCCTGACATGACGTCAAGGAAAACTTTTGTCTGATTTAAGAGGACACTATTTTGACCCACTGGCTGGTATTTGTGACATCTGTTTTAGATAATGTTTTTGATGTCTGGCCACAGGCCATCTCTTTTTCATGGGAACAGAAAAACATAATCAGAATTATTTTCCTGCACATTTTATATGAACTTGTATATATTTTATGTATGTGTGTTGTGTATGTATTTGAGTCATGCACTTTTTTGTTGATGCTGATTTGAATGTTTCACCTATAAAGTTTTTAATACTTCACAAGCAAACTTCAATAGTTTCTGTGATGGTGAATTGAAAGACTCTTTGAGATTGTGCTTTCTTTCAAAGTCGTCTCCTTTTTTCCAGTTTCTTAGATAAAATCGCCTCCTCCTGCAGTACGCAAACATTTACATTAGCCTCAGGACTTCAGGGAAATTGAGTCAGTTTATGTGACTTAACACAAAAGAAAATTGTTTTTGTCAAATATACTACATGCAAAATTAAGTATTCTTTTAAGTGTCACGTTCTTGACATGTATGTTTTTTTTACTCATTTTTGAAAATTAGAATCTGCTCTGTTCTTTTTTTTTAATAAAAAGATAATTATAAATATTTACAAATTTTGTATTATTTGTTAATATTGGGTGTACCATTAAAGGCTGCTATCTGGTGTAATAATAGTATTAATCATAATAATTTAAATGTATAACATCAAGTTTGGTACATTTTAAATAATTGGTACCGGTAGTAAAAAAAAAATATATATATATATATGTAGTGTATCCAACATTTGTCCTCTGATTTGTCCTTTTTTAGCAGTAACCATTTGGTATTTGCCCAGGTTCATTCAAATAACTGAATGCAAAATAGAATTATAAACAAAGTATAACTTTACAAAGTAGTACATTATCTTTAAAAGTCACGTTTTATTTAAAAACCAAGTAGTGTCCCACAGATATTTTGAACACTTGAATTGTAACACACAGTATGATTTATTCAACTTTGTGCCAAATCCTGAAACAGTATGAAAATAAAAATGTAAAAGGTGTGCTATTTACATAAAACAACATTTAAAGCAATTACAGTGTTAATGCATCTGCATCTGCAGATGTATCTGTAATGTCACAGTTCCATTGAACTTTACACCAACTGAGCGAGAAGTTCATGCTACAGCACATTTTGGATAATACAAAATAAACTCTTATAATTATACAGTTCAGTATGGTGTCAAGCTTAAAACACTTCATTTTTGTAGACGTCAATGTCCAAAAGAAAGCGGGTCAAACACAGTAGGATGAATGAAAACCTCACCAAAAGCAAAGAAAGGTATGTTTACACGAAGTCCTTCACAGTTACACTGCCGTGTCCGCATGAACATTTGCTGCTTCAGGATTGTTTTTGACCTCCTTGTCTTTTTCTTTAGCATTTGTTTGTTTAACCTTGGTGTTTTTTCTTATTTTATGCAGAAGTTGGTCATAAAACCACTCCAAGTCCTGGTTGTCGTCGGGCCACATAAGGTACCTTCTGGTCTCAATGTAAGATCTCAGTTGTTCGTACTTCAGTAACCTGTACTGCGGTATGTTCCCTGCAACCAGCACCACCAGAATGTCTTTAAGCTCCACTAGCATTCTGCACTGAGCCAGGTTGAAGGTTTCCAAGCACCAACCATCCTTCAGGAAATGTTCAGACACCACACAAAGGGTTTTTTGACTATTCTGGATAGCATTTCGCATGTTGGTAAGATGGTCCTCCCCGGGTATGAAGTCTCGCTCCTCAAAGCAGCAGCGGAGTGTATTCTGCTCTGAGAACTGAGAGTCAAGCCTCTTCAACAGCGCTCTTTCTACCCACTTAATATCACTGGAACTGAAACAAAGATACACGTCGTACAGGAATCGATCAGGATCAGGCTCAGGCTTCTCTTGCTTTTCATCCACAAGTTTGGCCATAAGTTTTTTGTAAAGCTTGAAGATGTAGCCACGTTGACAGACATAAATGATGGCACTGGCAGTGAATAATATGATCAGTGCGGTACAGCAAATGAAAAGCGCAAGCCTCAGTTTTTCAACGCTCCACGCATCCTCTTCATCCTCACATTGAATGCTGGATCTCACAACCGAAACCATGTACTGATCCTCAGGACTGGCACATGTCACATCCTCAATGGGGTGAAAAAGGGTTATGTTGGTTTGATTTAGCCATGTTTGGAAATCCCTTAGGTTGCAGTCACAATTAAATCCATTGCCCAGCAGGCTGAGGTAGCTGAGGGTGCTGAAGAGGTTTGGATCCACTGAATAAACAGAGTTGTATTCAAGATTAAGATATTGTAAACTTTTAGGGAAAATACCATTAGGAAGGTACTTCAAAGAATTGGAGGACAAATCCAAAAAGATCAAGGAGGTGAGGTCTTTGAAAATGTCTTTGGGAAGCGACTGAAGTCTGTTGGAACTAAGAAAAAGCGCTTCTAACTGGTGAAGATCGTCAAATAGGTTTAAACATGTTCCTTCTGACCAGATAACTTCCAGACCTGCAATTGCAAGATCAAGGATTTTTATTTTTTGTGAAAGCACTTTATGCTCGTCATCAGGGCAATAAACAAGTTCGTTACCTCGAAAAACAATTTCCTCGATTTGAGGAAACTTCTCTAGTATCGTGTAGAACTCTGACATGGAAGATATTTTGTTAAATTGCAGGTAAAGGGTTTTGAGGTTTGTGGCAATGTTGAGTAAATTGGACACATGTGTAATTTTGTTGTCACCCAAGTAGAGCTTCTCCAGGCTTGGTAGGCTTGCAAATGTATGTGCATATTTGAGCGAATTTCCTGTTAAATTTAAGTTGAGTAGATTTGTAAGTCCTTGAAATGACTGATGTCCAAGCTTCCATATATGATTATATGACAAATCAAGCACCTCGAGTTTCTCTAGATTCTGAAAAGTGTCAGAATTAATAATACCCAGGATGTTTTTGGACAGGTTTAGCTGTAGTAAATTTGTCATACCCAAAAATGCATTGTTTTCAATCTTGTTGATCTGACTTTGTGCCAGTGTAATTTGTTCTAGATCTGGCAAATAACTAAATACTGAATATGACAGAGAAAAAATATTTGAACTGGACAGATTGAAAGTCTTAACACCACTCGCCTCAAGACCCTTGAATGTGAATTTGTCTGGATCTTTTGAATTATTACCAGAAGATCTGCCCAGGCTGCAAATATTACTGAAAATTAGACTTTGGATTTTGGTACCACTGATTGCATTAAAAAATCGCTTTGCAATGTTAACATTAAAGCCGTTTCCAGATAGGTCCAATACAGTTACAGACATGTTCTTAAACGGGTTTCCACACTTGTCCCATCCTGACCAGTACTCATTCATGTCTTGCAGTGTCACGGAGGCCAGTTGCAGAAGCGTGAAATGTTTACCCTGAAAGCTGAGGAGGTCTTCTTCACAGATGTTCTTCACTTTGTTGTGAGAGAGATCCAGCACATGGAATCTCCTCATATTTAAAAAGAACGATGCCGGCTGGATTCTGTGAATGTTGTTATTGCGTAAGACAAGCATCTGTAGAGACACCAGAGGTTTGAGGACGTCACCAGACAAAACAGAACCATCTAAACTGCACTGAGTGAGAGTGAGAATCTCAAGGTTGGATAATCCAGTAAATGCTCCTGTATCCATTTGCAGCAGGTGGTTGTAGTCTAGCTGAAGTGATGTTAAATTAGAGAGTCTTCTGAATGTATTGTTTCTGATCACAAGCCCTGGTGTTTGGTGCATCAGTATGATGACTTGTAGACCTTCCACATGAGAAAAGGATGTTTCATGGAGTTCAGCAATGCTGTTGTTACTCAGATCCAAGTTATTTACATGCTTGGGCAGCTCTGGCACCTCTTGAAGGCCTCTATCTATGCAGAGGACAACAGAGCCGTCGACTGAACACACGGAGGTGCATTTCACAATGTGAGTGCTCATGCATAATCCAAGGAGGAGCAGAGATAATATGTGTCTTGTTGCCATTCTGAGATCACTGTAGACAAAAACACGGTTAAAATAGTTCACCCAAAAAAAGACAATTCTGTTGTGTTACTCAAATATTTCTCCTTTTGTAGCTACTCCACTGCAGTAGAAGAAAGTCAGAAACACAAGGGCGAGTAAGCTATATGATGGCAAAATTTTCTTTCTTGGGTAAAGTATTGTGCATTTTAAGTTTGCAATTGTGGACACCAAAAAGTTAAATAATGCAATCCAAGCATAATTTAGTAAAGACTAAAACCACAGAACTGAATAAGGCATCCCTTACGAAAAATAAGTTTATTCAAGTGTGCTATTAGTATACTTCTTTTAAACTAAAAATAAGTAAGTATACTTTGTCTACTTTTTATGTACTTCTCAGAAATGGGCTTTATGTACTTCTCAGAAATATACTTAAAATGACATTTAAGTATACTTGACTTATACTTAGAAAAAGTCTAAATATATTTTAGCTATAATTGTGCTCCTAGAATCAGTGTTTTCATCGTTATACTGTAGGGGGCGCTAGTACACATCTTCTGTACAGAATTTCCAAAAAACACAAGTGAAGAAGAAACCGAAACAACAGATGCTTCCACATGTATTCTAACACGATCATCAGACATAAAACAGCATCAAAACTGTGTAACATTATTGAATAAAATGTCGACCCATGAAGAGGTAATAACTTTAATAATATTGATCGACTTTATCTACATTTTGATTATCATTCTGAATCCAATTCATAGTCTTTTTTTCAGCTTTTTGTTAAAAATGTTGTTTATTTCTTTATTTATGAAACATCCACATTCAAGTGTTTATAAAAAAAGAATGCATGAAGCTAGAATAAAATGTTTTTGTTTACAAGCAGATACCCTGTTCTTTTGATGTTTTGTATGTTCAGATATTCATGTAACAAAATATATACAAATTAATACCTAAATAGGGACATAGTAGTATACTTAAAGTATGATATAAAGTTCACTTAAAGAAAACTTACGAGTATACTTGCAGTATAAAACAAATAAACTAGTAGTTTACTGAGACTATACTTCAAAGTGTACTAAAAATGCTACTACAAGTATTTAATTAGTAAACTATCAGTATACCTATAAGTTCACTTTTAGTATAGTTGCAGTACAAACT
>NW_015505853.1:462851-471103 GCF_001515645.1 Sinocyclocheilus grahami
TTTGTATGTTCAGATATTCATGTAACAAAATATATACAAATTAATACCTAAATAGGGACATAGTAGTATACTTAAAGTATGATGTAAAGTTCACTTAAAGAAAACTTACGAGTATACTTGCAGTATAAAACTAAACTAGTAGCTTACTGAGACTATACTTAAAAGTGTACTAAAAATGCTACTACAAGTATTTAATTAGTACACTATCAGTATACCTATAAGTTCACTTTTAGTATAGTTGCGGTACAAACTAAACATTTTGATGTAAACTAGTTGTGTACTCAAAGTTTACTACTGTTATACTTAAAGTATACTTTTATATACTAGAAAGTGGGCCAATTTAGTCCCAAGGAGTATTGAAATAGTACACTTACAAGTACACTGATATTTGTATACTTACTACATAAAGTATACACTTGAACTTTACTTAAGTATACTTACTAAAATAAACTTGAAGTATACTACTTTTTGGTAAGGGATCTAATAGCACAGCCAGCTACTTCTGTAACAGGTTTAGCCTATCTTACAAATCGTTTGCTTATAGTTCAAAGTCCAGTGACTTTAGGGGCTTAAACAAGTTTTTAATGTGAAATTCATTACATTCTTACGAGATTTTACTATCAGTGATCCGATACGTGTGAGAGCTTTACTGCAGAGTTCATAAATACTAATAACAACCGAGCAATAGTTTTTCGCGCCTTACCTGTTCGGCCATTAATCCAGTGCTAAACCGTTCAGCAGTTTCTGAAGTCATTTTATTGTGAAGTTTCAAGAGTTCCGTGCGGCGATAATGTGGAGTACCTCCTCTCTTCTCTCCCCCTTCTTCGTTTCATGCGTGTTTCTCAACGTTTCTGAAATAGGAAATAACTTTCTGACCCAGTGACTCATTTTCCGGTAAGGGATTCTTCAAGTGTGCAGTACTGAACAAACGTTAATATTCACGGAACGGTGACATATGCAGCACATTAACGGTAACTTTGTATGTTTAATTAATTAAAGAAATTTTTTTTCTATAAAATCAGCTGTTATTGCTGTCGTATTAACTTTAATAATGAGCAGATATTAATTTGGGACTACTGAACTGTTTTAATAAATCTTCCTGTATTCTGAAGATGACTAGAGGAAAAATAGTTAAGTTTAGCATATAAATAATTTAATTAAAGTGAACATGGTTAATCCAAGAATCAAGCTAACAATGATTAGCTGCTGAATCCCGCTCGTACTTTCAAAAAAAAAAGCGCGGGAGCTTATAATTCAAAAAATAACGGCTTTGACTCATTCAACTGACGATTTCTTTACTAAATCGCTCGCGTATGGAGGTTTTAGATATTAAAAACAATGAATCGTCGACCCTGAGACATCTCGTTGTTTTTGTTTATTGGCAGATTGAATCGGGACAGAGCTGCTAAGCTAACCAGTTCAAGGGTAAGAACTTAACAAGAGTGCATTCAAAAAGAACAATATATTTTGCTGTCTATGAAAGCTATAAATGAGTTTTTATTTATTATTTTGCTTCTGTTTTTAATCCCCCTCTTCTTTCCCAAGTAGGCTAATTACTAAAAACTTAAGAATTATCATTCAACACCATGGAGTAAGGTGAAATTAAGGCTAGAAATTAAGTAACTATCAAAGCTAACAAAAAGAAAACAATGGCTTCTGATTGCAAAATTTCACTTTATGGTGGTGAATCTAAATATATATATATTTATATTAAAATGAGAATTACACACTGCCAGCAGAACTACTAAATCAGGTCTTATGTATATAATAGCAGATGTCTCCATTTCTGGCCTAGCTCTCCGCTTCAAAATGGTGTAATCCGTCTTTCTTTCAAAGGAACATTTGAAGGCTATTCTTTGGTCAGCTATGTTTGCACAAGGTGTCACTGAAAGATTGCTTTCTGTACATAAATCACAATGTTAATATTAGTTTTGCAATGTTGTCTTTTATTATTATTATTTTTTTACAGTGTGCCTTATTAAAATGAACGGATCATAACAGGAAATTATGCCAGATGGCATCGTGAGGTCAACCAAAGATATAGTATGATCAGTTCTTCAATGAAAGTTGCGTAATTAGTTCTCTGACAATGCAAGATTTCGATTGAATATTTATTTAATCAGACATGCGATTGCTACAATTTCCAAACTGTTCCAAGTACAAAGGCCAACACTTAAATGACAGAATGTCAATTCTGAGGTTTCTTTATGAATTTCATTAACAATGTGCAATCCGTTATTACCCAAAAGCATTGTGTCATCTTATTGTGTTTTCACTGCAGTGGCTTCCTCGTTTTTGTCCCTTTTGCTTGTATTCAGGAAATAAGTTGAATATCAGTGTACTTTTTTTTCCCAGTTAACATTTTCAGGTTGTGACATTTATTTGCAGATTACGTTTTCAGGCATTTACTGAAATTAGCAGCATGTTACCAGACAAATATTTTTATTTAGAATATTTTTTCATTATAAATCATATATTTGTAAATGGAAATCATGAGATAATTATACCCAATCAAGATCTCCATTATGCATTATTTGGTAATGTAAAATGTAATGAACAAATATACCATAATTATACTGCTGTGTTTGCATCAGCCTTTGTTTGTCCAGTTGGTTGATTTGTTTGCTTAACCTTGGTGTCTTTTTTAATTTTATGCAAAAGTTGGTCATAAAACCAATCTAAGTCCTGGCTGTCGTCGGGCCACAGAAGGTATCTTCTGTTCTCAATGTAGGATCTCACTTGCTTGTACTTTAGTAACCTGTACTGCGGTATGTTCCCTACAACCAGCACCACCAGAATGTCTTCAAGGTCCACTTGCATCCTTTTTTGTGCCAGACTGAAGGTTTCTAAACACCAACCATCTTTCAGGAAATGTTCAGACACCACACAAAGGGTTTTTTGACTATTCTGGATAGCATTTCGCATGTTGGTAAGATGGTCCTCCCCGGGTATGAAGTCTCGCTCCTCAAAGCAGCAGCGGAGTGTATTCTGCTCTGAGAACTGAGAGTCGAGCCTCTTCAACAGCGCTCTTTCTACCCACTTAATATCACTGGAACTGAAACAAAGATACACGTCGTACAGGAATCGATCAGGATCGAGCTCCTGTTGCTTTCCAGCCACAAGTTTAGCAATAAGTTTTTTGTAAAGCTTGAAGATGTAGCCACGTCGACGGACATAAATGATGGCGCTGGCAGTGAATAATATGATCAGTGTGGAACAGAAAATAAAAAGCACAAGCCTCAGTTTTTCAACGCTCCTCTCATCCTCTTTATCCTTACATTGAATGCTGGATCTCACAACCGAAACCATGTACTGATCCTCAGGACTGGCACATGTCACATCCTCAATGGGGTGAAAAAGGGTTACGCTGGTTTGATTTAGCCATGTTTGGAAATCCCTTAGGTTGCAGTCACAACGGAACTGGTTTTTTATCAGGCTGAGGTAGCTGAGGGCGCTAAAGAGGGTTGGATCCACTGAATAAATAGAGTTGTATTCAAGATTAAGTATCTGAAGACTTTTAGGGAATATACCATTAGGAAGGTACTTCAAAGAGTTGAAGGACAAATCCAAAAAGAACAAAGAAGTAAGATCTTTGAAAATGTCTTTGGGAAGCGACTGTAGTCCGTTGGAAGCCAGAGAAAGCTGTTCTAACTGGTGAAGATTGTTAAACACATTTAAACATTTTCCTTCAGACCAGATCAGTTGCATTGTTGAAAGCTCGAGATTAAGGAGTTGTAGGTTGTCTGAAACCACTATTTGTCTCTGATTATGACACATCGAAAACATGTTACCTTGAAGAAAGATTTTTTCTATTTGAGGACATTCCCATAGTATAGTGTACAAATCTGACAAGTCCTTTAATCTGTTGAATTCCAGGTCAAGGGTCGTGAGATTTTTAGCAATGTTGGGTAAACTAGACAAAGATGAAATTCTGTTCTCACCCAAGTAGAGTTTCTTCAGGTTTGGTAGGGTTGCAAATTCATGAATTGACTCCAGAGCATTTTCTGTTAAATTTAAGTTGAGTAAACAAGGGAGTCCCTGAAATGATTGCTCTCCAAGCACCCTTATATGGTTGTAAGACAAATCAAGCACCTCAAGTTTCTCTAGATTCTGAAATGTTTTAGAATCAATGCTACCCAGGAAGTTTTTGGACAGGTTTAGCTTTTGTAGATCAGTCATACCCAAAAATGCATTGTTTTCAATCATGTTGATCTCATTTTGTGCCAATGTAATTTGTTCTAGATCTGAAAAATGACTAAATACTGAATTTGACAAAGCAAAAATATGTGATTGGGACAAATCGAAAACCTTAACACCACTCGCCTCAAGACCCTTGAATGTGAATTTGTCTGGATCTGGGAAATTGTTATGACCAAAAGAACTGCCCATGTTGTAACTGTTACTGAGAATGAGACCAAGGATTTTTGTACCAGTGATTGCATCAAAAAAACGCTTTGCCATGGGAACTTTAAAGCCGTTTCCAGATAGGTCCAATACAGTTATGGACATGTTCTTAAACGGGTTTCCACACTTGTCCCATCCTGACCAGTACTTGTCCATGTCTTGCAGTGTCACGGAGGCCAGTTGCAGAAGTGTGAAATGTTTACCCTGAAAGCTGAGGAGGTCTTCTTCACAGATGCTCTTCACTTTGTTTTGAGAGAGATCCAGCACATGGAATCTCCTCATATTTAAAAAGAATGATGCCGGCTGGATTCTGTGAACGTTGTTATTACGCAAGACAAGCATCTGTAGAGACACCAGAGGTTTGAGGACGTCACCAGACAAAACAGAACCATCTAAACTGCACTGAGTGAGAGTGAGAATCTCAAGGTTGGATAATCCATTAAAAGCCTCTGTCTCTATTTGCAGGAAGAAGTTGTAGTCAAGTTTAAGTAATATTAGATTGGAGAGTCTTCTAAACGTGTTGTTTCTGATCACAAGTCCTGGTGTCTGTTGCTCGACTTTAAGGACTTGTAGACCTTCAAGACGAGAAAAGGAGGTTTCGTTGAGTTCAGCAATGCTGTTTAAACTCAGATCCATATGATTTACATGCGTGGGCACCTCTGGCACATGATGAAGACCTCTATCTATGCAGAAGGCAGCATAGTCGTTAACTGAACACACCGAGGTGCTTTTCACAACTTCAGTGTTGATGCACAATCCAAAAAGGATCAGTTTAAATATATATTCCATTTTGAGAGCACTGTGGGGGAAAAAACACATGCATTTTAGTGTTAAAAATTGTTTCGTTTTTTGAGATGACATGCTTTTGTAAGTTATTTGTTTGACTAGTTCAAGGTTCACTGACTTCAAAGCATTAACTACAACACACAGACGTTTTATACGGGAAAAGATACATTCTGATACATTCAGCTATCTGAAAGTTGTAGGCTGCTACGAGGTCATGACTAATAACACAGCAATAATGCAGCGTCTTACCGGGATCGGTCACTAATCCATACAGCGTTTTGGCGTGAAATAATGAGGAAGTTCCAATAATGCAATATTAAGACTCGTACAGCGTCGAATAAACAGCTATCCGTCCTCTCGCTTGAGTTTCTAGTGAGTTCTTCCTCCGTTCTCTCTCTTCATTTCATTTGCGTTTCCCAACATTTCTGAAATAGGAAATAACTTTCTGACACAATGATTCGTTTTCCGGAAAGGAGTTCGAGTGTGAGCACTGTAACTCTGGAAAACTACAATCATTTCAGCTTCTTTAATAAGGTCGTGAGTTTTCATCGGTAGCAATATTTTAACAGTAGCAACAGTTTTATTGAACTTTGTTATTCAGAACGTCGTTTTAAGACCAGAATCTTCGTTTATTTATTTACAGTGAAATATAAACAGCGTAGAAATGGAATACACTTGTGCAATACAGGAATGAAATGATTAGTCAACTGACAGCAACTGCAATGATTGGACATTAACTCTTGCCACTCTTGAAGATAAAACACTAACTTTTTATTTCACGTGAGAGTATGAAGTAACCCAACTGCACTTGAACTAGTTCCTTACTGCCCACTAGAGGGGGTCCTTTACCAACATTAGCCTATTTAGAAGACCAGCAGAAACTTCTGTAGGAAGGTAATAACATAAATAAGATTAAATCAAATGTTTAGAAATAATGTCCATTAATGCTGCACTGTGCATTTCTATCTTCATATTTGGACACAGACTGGAGAGAGAGGACGAATCAAGGTTGGCTACTGTAAAGGAAATGTGGTAACACTTTAGAATAATGGTCCGTTGTTAACAAGTAACAATGCAGGAAGTAATAGGTAGCCTAGTACTAAATTAACACTTAACTCAATACTATTAACTAATAGAGAAGCAAGATTAACTAAACAGTAAGTAGTAGCACATTTAGGACAAGGTAGTTCCTTATTAGATATTTGATAATTACTAAATAAAAATATCCTCATTGAGAACTACTTTGCGAACTATGACCAGTTAATAAAGAATAACCAATTAATTACTGATCACAACAGTAACGTCTTAAAAGTGAACAATTGGGTTCTTTGTGGAAACTAATTTATGAATATGATATCCCCCACATGAGTCGGCTACATTTAAAAATTGTGACTACTCTTATCAAAGGATGGATGTTCTCTGTTTATTTCAAACGTAAACATAGAATAATGATACAAATTAAAATTCACTTTAAAATGTTAATAATTAAGAAGTGATGCTGACAAGCTCATGATTGAATTAGTTCATAATTATGAGCACTGTTTCATGTCAGTTCAATATGTATCCCACTCCAAAAGACCTACTGGTAAAATATCAATAGTGCTCAGGGAAAAAATACATTTAAAATACATTTTATGCCATTCTGATTTATTATCAATGTTGGAAACCTGTGATACTTTTTTCAGGATTCTTTGATTAATAAAAAGTTTTTTTTTTTTTAAAGCACAGCATTTATTTAAAATATAACTTTTGTAACGATATATGTTGAAAAGTTTTTTTTTGTTTTGAAAGAAATTAGTTTTCATTCAGCAAAGATTTGCTAAATTTATAGAAACTGTGATAAAGATTGATATTGTTAGAAAACATCCCTATTTTGAATAAATACTGTTCTTTTTATTTTTTATAGCAATTAACCCTAAAAAAAAGTATCACGGGTTCCAAAAAAAAAAAAAAAAATAATAATAATAAATAAATGATTAAATAAAAATAAGCAGCACAACTGTTTCCAATATTGATAATAAATCAGCATATTAGAATGATTTCTGAAGGATCATGCTCTGAAGACTGGAGTAATGATGCTGAAAATTCAGCTTTGCATCACAGAAATAAATTATATTTTAAAGTATATTAAAATAGATAAACATTCTCTTAAATTGTAATAATATTTCTCAATATTATAGTTTTTCTGTATTTTTGATCAAATAAATGCAGGCTTGATGAGCATAAGACACTTTCATAATGCTGCATAATTATCAAAATGGTAATATAATAAAGTCCTTTCATGTCACCATTTCGCCAGCCTACACTTCACATAATAGGCACTTGGGCTTCATTAACTATGATAGTTTCATGAAATAGTAACGTGTATCATACATAAATATAAGTGAATTGAATACTGATTACCATTATTGCCGACTTTTGGCACTGTCCGGTTTTGTGCCGTGCTTTTGTACTCATTTAGCATCCATTTTCTCAGCGATGTAATTTGATTTATAAAATGAGACAAACCGCAGATCCAGATCGCTCCACAAATAAGCTCGTCTGTCCCATGCAATTTTCAACCGATTTATGAATAAGAATGGAAAATGACTGCTCCACTTCACATTATTGTCCAATGAAATTTGAACTTGTGCCAGATCATGATTGGTTGGTGTATTATACATGACAAACGGGCATTGATGAATTATGTAATATTTAAAAATATATAATATATGGATTTGTAATTAAATCGGCACACTGGTTTTGATTATTGATGAAAAAAAAATATTGTTTGGGTTATGTTTTTCCTTCCGTGACCCACTCACTGAAAGATCCATATTTGAGAGCCTATACACTCTAAAAAATGCTGGGTTAAATATAACCCAGCGCTGGGTTAAAAAGGGACACACCCAGCTATTGGGTTGTTTTGACCCTGCGGTTGGGTTGTTTTGACCCTGCGGTTGGGTTGTTTTGGCCCAGCGGTTGGGTTGTTTTGGCCCAGCGGTTGGGTTGTTTTGGCCCAGCGGTTGGGTTGTTTTGGCCCAGCGGTTGGGTTGTTTTGACCCTGCGGTTGGGTTGTTTTG
>NW_015505853.1:472609-473540 GCF_001515645.1 Sinocyclocheilus grahami
GGTGGGATGGTGGCAGCTGTATTATAGTTTTTCTGTATTTTAGATCAAATAAATGCAGGCTTGATGAGCATAAGACACTTTCATAATGCTGCATAATTATCAAAATGGTAATATAATAAAGTCCTTTCATGTCACCATTTCGCCAGCCTACACTTCACATAATAGGCACTTGGGCTTCATTAACTATGATAGTTTCATGAAATAGTAACGTGTATCATACATAAATATAAGTGAATTGAATACTGATTACCATTATTGCCGACTTTTGGCACTGTCCGGTTTTGTGCCGTGCTTTTGTACTCATTTAGCATCCATTTTCTCAGCGATGTAATTTGATTTATAAAATGAGACAAACCGCAGATCCAGATCGCTCCACAAATAAGCTCGTCTGTCCCATGCAATTTTCAACCGATTTATGAATAAGAATGGAAAATGACTGCTCCACTTCACATTATTGTCCAATGAAATTTGAACTTGTGCCAGATCATGATTGGTTGGTGTATTATACATGACAAACGGGCATTGATGAATTATGTAATATTTAAAAATATATAATATATGGATTTGTAATTAAATCGGCACACTGGTTTTGATTATTGATGAAAAAAAAATATTGTTTGGGTTATGTTTTTCCTTCCGTGACCCACTCACTGAAAGATCCATATTTGAGAGCCTATACACTCTAAAAAATGCTGGGTTAAATATAACCCAGCGCTGGGTTAAAAAGGGACACACCCAGCTATTGGGTTGTTTTGACCCTGCGGTTGGGTTGTTTTGGCCCAGCGGTTGGGTTGTTTTGGCCCAGCGGTTGGGTTGTTTTGGCCCAGCGGTTGGGTTGTTTTGGCCCAGCGGTTGGGTTGTTTTGGCCCAGCGGTTGGGTTGTTTTGACCCTGCGGTTGGGTTGTTTTGGCCCAGCGGTTGGGTTGTTTTG
>NW_015505853.1:473550-490274 GCF_001515645.1 Sinocyclocheilus grahami
AACCCAACCGCTGGGTCAAAACAACCCAATAACTGGGTTTGTCCCTTTTTAACCCAGCGCTGGGTTATATTTAACCCAGCATTTTTTAGAGTGTAGGTTTCCGAACAGACTGTGGAATATCAGTCAGTCAAGCAAAACGCACGCATCCCACAGCAACGCCTCAGATTGACAGATTTACAGATATGTAAAAATAAACAGGAATTTTCCGAGTTTTGAACCATTAGTTACCGTTTTGTACACATTGTCATGTTAATTAATTCAAATGCATTTTGTTTTATTGACTACAATATCTTTGCTATTTGTCTTGAGAGGGGCACTTTTGAATAATTTTGAAAAAGGGCAGGGGCTTGAGCCCCCAAAGCTCCCCCTTTTGCACATGCCTGCTAGTGCTTCACACAAATGTATGACTGTACAGTATGTGTCAGATATAAAATGTTAAATAACCTATTAATTTACTTGTGAGTAATTACTGAGGGGTTAACGTGTTTTTCACTTTAAAATAATGGTCCAGATCACTAGTAGTTCCTTAGTAGCACTTTAGCTTTAAAGTGAAAAATACAGTAGCCCCTCACTAATTACTCAAGCGTTACCTTGTCAGCCTGCAGGAACTACTAGTGATCTGGACCATTAGTTTAAAGTGAAAAACACCTTAACCACTCAGTAATTACTAAGTAATTTAACATATTTTATATCTGACACATACATTTATGTGAGGCACTAGTGATATTTTAACTGTAATCTGGAATATGCGGTTTTGTGCTGAACACAATATAAATGCAGTCAATGCCTTCATTAAGGATGTGAATTGTTTTTGTCAAGAGAACATAATTATGTATATTCAAGAAAAGTCGTCCCCAGCCTACTGTCACTAAAGGTATAGGTCTTTTGGAGTCTTTGGAGACATACTGAACTGACACAAACTACAGCTCATAATTGTGAACTAATTCAATCACACAAAAAAAAGATTTATTTTTATTATTATTCTATGTTTTTGTTTGAAATAAACAGAGAACATCCATCCTTTGATAAGAGTAGTCACAATTTTAAAATGTAGCCGACTTATTTGGGGGATATCATATTCATAAATTAGTTTCCACAAAGAACCCAATTGTTCACTTTTAAGATGTTACTGTTGTGATCAGTAATTGGTTGGTTATTATTTATTAATTGGTCATAGTTCGCAAGTATTTCTCAATGAGGATATACATTTTTTTTGTAATTATCAAATATCTAATAAATTTGTGTTTACATACAAAATCAAATATATTCACTGTTATGTTCTATTTACATTTCAGTTTGCGTGACGTCCGACTTTAAGTGTCTCTTTTTATATATCTGCTTGGGAATGTCTGTTGTAGGCTGTGTTTTTCAATGATCACCTGTTGAAAATCGAAGATTTCATGGTGGCCTTTGTCCACATCATAACGGTGCATTTTACTAAGACGTCTCATTATGCAGCGAGCGAGGCAGACCAGTAAAAGAATACAAAGAACAATGCAAAGCATTATTCCTAAAAGACTGCCAGCTGAGATGGACACTGGCCTGTCTGTTGGAGATCTGCTCGTAGGTATAAAACTATCAAAAGGCTTCGAGCTGCCTGAACCCTCAAAGTTTTCTCTACATTGGAGCTTGCCTAGAAGCACGAATCCTTCATCGCAAGAACACTGAAATCCTCCAGGTGAATTGTCACATGCATGGTCACAGTAACCACTATCGCATTCATCTATGTCAACGCAAAATTTCTCTTCAAGTAGGAAACCATCAGGGCAGTCACACTGGTCTTTGTTGTTGCGATCACAGTCAGCTGGGCATTTGCTTTCCGCACAGAGCATATTACATTTGTGCATGTCCTCCACAGACTGGATGTATCCCTGAAAGCACACACAGTGATAGCTACCTTCAGTGTTGTTACAGTAGTGCTCGCACGGTGCAAGCACGCATTCGTTATCATCCACGCAAACGCCACCTTCAATGTGAAAGCCGGGTTTGCAGCCTTCGCAAGACTTCCCATCTGCACCTAGATGAAACCCCGGGCGACACGTGCACACGAATGCATCGCCAAGTCGTGCGCACTCGTGCTCACATTCCGCTTGCGCGCAAGGCTCATCGTCCTGCTTGCTGCATGTGACTCCGTTGATGTCGGGTTTAAATCCAGGCTGACAGATGCAGGCGTAGCTTTGCCCTGTCTGAACGCACTTATAATCACATCCACCACCAGCAGCTTCACAACTCCACGGTGCTTGAAGCCATGCGCCTTCGACACAAATGTGTCTCGTTCTCAGCGGCTGCAGTGTCCCAATGGTGAATTGAGGAATCTCTTTGAGCTCTTCCTTTGCTGCAAATCCGAAATGAGTTTGATATGAGACTGGTGCATCGATGCTAAGCGGCGGACAGTAACCGGGGTTGTCGTATTCGCACAAATAACCCTCGATTCTGTCATTGCATGCTCTTTCGGTCCATTTGAGAACTTTTTGTGACACCGAAACACATTGAGGAGAACAAACCGTTAAGTCGCTTTTCCAGTTGACGTAGTGGGTTGTGTTGTCTCCAGTGACCCATCTGTATCCCTTCAACCCATCGTTTGAGTCTGAACACTGATATTTCAGCCCAAGCCAAAAGTCTCCAGAAGCGCCGCTCAACAGCCCACCGAGAACATCGGCCGCTTTTTCGGAGCGCACGGTCATCAGATGTCCTCCTTTCTCTTGACAGACGAGCTGCGCAGCGTCAAAACTCACACTGTCTAGGTGGACGGCGAAGCATTTTCCATCAACACAAAACCCGTCTTTGATGTTTTCCCCGCAAACTCTCAGAACAACGAGCGCCAGCGCCATTACTGTGATGTCTCTCATTTCTGCTGGCACGTTATATAACGTTATATCTTCACGAAGTTATGGAGAAGTGACCAGCGTGTTGATAGCACGTTCATGAGTTCGAGGTGTGCCGTGCCGCATTTATAATGACATCCATGTCTCCAAAAATTAAAGGAAGTTCGTGTTATCTGGCAGAGATCCCGCAGCGCCACACACACACACCCTCTCTCTCTCTTTTCCTCTCTCTCTCTCTCTCTCTCTCTCTCTCTCTCTCTCTTCCTATCTATCCCTGCTGGTGCGCATGGTTTTGGACACTGGATATCCATCTTGAGGATTTAATTTCCAAATTAGTTACCGCGAATAAATGTCCCATTTTCGCCTAACTATGTTTTGGTCAAGCTATAGCTTCCCTAAAATAGATAGAGAGGTTATCTGAAACATTTGACATAGATTAAATTTTGGGTTTCACTCAAAATTAGCTAGTGATTTCACAAACAGTAGGCTACACTTTTGAGTTAAATGTACAATTTTGAAGTAGACTGAAATAGTAGGCTATTTTATACTTAAATAATCGTTGTTTTTATAACTTAGATTTTTTTTTACAAAGAATATTTTATTTCAAATTTAATTTATTTTTATTTATTAGGCTCCTTTTCCTTTAAAAAAATACTTTTCTTTTTAATGAACACATTCAATAATATAATTATGCACACTCAAATGTTTGTTCTTATAATTTGCCATGAGAAAGTTTGTATTTTGAACTTTTGGTCAATGTATTTGGATGCTTGAATCATGCTTAACTTAACACTTACATTGATTTTGATTTTGTCAACTAATGTCAACTGATGCAATTTATTTATTGTATTTTATTTGTTTGTTTATTTGTAACTCATGCATCCAAATACTTTTCAGGGCCACTGTCTTGTACATAGACAGAAAGATGAATGTTTTATTTAACCTTAATAATGCTTAATCATTTTCACTTTAAAGCACAATTTGATTTACTTGCAAATTTGGTAAGATAAAAGTTGTCATTACAGTTGTGTAATTTGGGGTTTGTGTTGAGCGTGGAATGTCACAGTAAGGAAAACACCAGCATGATGAATTCAATGCACCGATAGATTTAGACTCTTTTCAACCTTTTTCCAAGTGGGCACAGTGAGTAAGGACTTGCATAGGGTGGAAACGTCCGATTCATTTATCAGTATCCTACAGGGCTATTTAACTGTTCTCCAATATTTTTGTTTCCATGACTTCAATGAAACATGGGTGGATAGAGGTACCTTCAACAAAAGGAGTTTGTTTAGATTTTGATACTGCTTAAGGTTTGTAGGTGTGTGCATGGTGACTGAGAGTATTATTCAAAGAATAAACGCAGCCCACCCTGAGACAGACTTTCTCCTCATTTCCTTTCATAGTCCGTCACACCTCAAACGAGCTGTACTTTCATCATGTACGAAGTGTTCATAGATGTCAGTCTGCATTTTCCCCTCCAGAGCAGACCATGAAAGGAAATCATAAGAAGACTAGGATTGTTTTATTAGTGACAAAGAATGAAAACACAACATAAATCAGGCAGAAAATGGGCGTTGTGGCAAAATGAAGAGGCCCTAATGCCTCATTATTAAATCCCATGCAACCACTATGATTTTGATTAAAGATAGGACTGCATTTTGTGTGATTGTTAACCATTTGATTTCCCAATTCAGTGATTTTCGCGAGATGCTCCTGTTCTTATTTTGGTGACCTTCTCATGACAGGAAATTGGAGAGAAACACCAGTAACAGTCATTCAGTCCCGTCACCCCTTTTCCATTCTTAATCGGTGAGTTCTGCATGTTCAAGCACCACTCACATCATCAAAATGTAATCATCTAGTCTAATTTAGAAATGGTTCCCAAACGTGTATTAGTAAGTAATATTAATTCTCAAGTAGGGCGCAGTCAAATCCTTCCTGTTCAGGTATTGTCACAGCATGCTTCGCTGCTTTCTTTCCAGTCATATCCTCAGGAAGAAAGGAAGGATGTTCCTCTTTTCTTTTCACAGAGTAGTAAAACCTTTTGCACCTAGAAAGAAGCAGTCGAAGGGAATGTATTAGACAACATCCAGATGAAACAGTATGAGAATTATTTGATGTTATCTTTTGCTCCACAGGTAGAAGTTAATGGGTTTGTCAGAAAAAGATTTCATTATTCCAAAAAAAAAGAGATCACTTTAACTATCAGAAGTGTTGTAGGCTTGTATCTAGTGGTCACTCAATCAAGACAGGACACGAATTGACTGATTTCACAGTTTTTGTTCTCCATATAATTACAATTATCTGAAATAATCACAAGTATTTGAAAACACTTTTGGCATGAATTTAAAGCCAAAACAACATTAAATTGTTTAAACCTTAAAAAGGGGCCCTAAAAGGGGACTTGATGAACTTTTACTAAAATTCATAATATATAAATAAATATATATAGTCAAGTCAAGTCAAGTCACCTTTATTTATATAGCGCTTTTAACAATACAGATTGTGACAAAGCAACTGAACAGCATTAATTAGGAAAATAGTGTCAATAATGCAAAATGACAATAGTAAGCACTCATTTTTCAGCTAAAGACAGTTCATCATTGAATTCAGTGACGTCAACATCCAGCTCAGTTTAAATAATATAACAAATAATATAACACTGTGTGTATATATATATAAAATGTATCCAATTTAAATATTTTCTAAATTTAATACATCATACATTTTATATTATAGTTTAACTATACTGATTCAGTTTCGAATTTAAATATTTTCTAAATTTAATACAGTAAAAAATATTTTAAAACCATCTAATATCATCATCATTGAGAAGATTTAGATTTTTTTAAACAAAGGGATGGAGGAAAAATGAAAGAAAATGTGCTTAATTGTCATCAAAATGCTACTTCATTTATTTTATGCAAAATGTATTTTTGTTTTTCTTTTGGCTTTGGCTTAAATATGACTTGGACATGTTTTTGGGTCATTCACTTAACTCCAGTCTCTCTTGGGTGACTCTTCAGTACTTTCTGTACTTCAGTACTTTACAAAAAGCATCTACTAAATCACAATCAAAGACCTGTGTTCACCAGTTAACTTAACACTGTGTTATTTTTAACCTAATAGCCAATGTGCACATTGTTGTAAATTTGTTGCATTTGTTGTAAAAAATTGTTGCAGATGCTTTTATTCAAAGCAAGGACTGAGTGTTGCCTTCTAGCTCTCACCCTGCAGATACAGCAGTAAAACACATCCTCCCTTGCCTTTCCTTTCCTCATCTTGTTTTTGGAACCTGCTGACATCTGACATGCGTTTTATTGCTTTGCAGTTCACAAACAAGAATCTGACGCTTGGTTTCAAAACCTAGTGCGCTGCCTACGTAAGCAACATTTTAAGACATCACTCCCAATCCAAATGCTTTTCCGAAAGGTAGGCAACTCTTAAAATACCTAATTTTGGTGAAATTGCATGTAAGGAAGCTTCAAATGAATTGAAAATGATATGCAAAATAAAATAAAAATTAAACTAGAAATGTTGATAATGAGTATACTTATATATAAATCATCCAAAATTAATATGCATTGATAAAATATTTATTTTAATCCAATTTGTTATGCATGCCTCTCACATCTTCTCTATTGAAATCAATTGTAGACCACGTCTTATTTTTCATGGGTCTTTGACTATACAATATCTGTGGCATGATAGAGTTATGAAGAGATGGATGCTTGAAATATTACTCTTTATTAAAAATGTTTCTGTTTATATTTCTAGATTTCTTTTATTTACTTTGTAAGGCATGTGTGTCTCTTATTCTTCTTATTGTTAGTTCCTATTTAAGGCAATGAATGGTGGACAATAGAGAAGATAGACAGTGAGTAAATTAATTTGCACAAGCGTGTAAATTCAGATCATGTGACCAAGGTTTGAGAATCATGATGAGGTGAAAAGTCACAGTAATGTGTTGAAGAAGGTTTCAGTGTGTTAGACTGTGCTGGACTGTTTGGCTCCAAACTATTTCTCTGTAACTTTTCGTTCTGCAATATTAGGACTATATGAGGTAAAACTATGTGGTAAAAACAAGCATCCTACACAATGAAGACAGTTAGATCTGCGTAGAGTTGACAGAACCTGAATTTGTATCTTCATGGGAACAGATTTGGAGAAATGTAGCATCACATCACTTGTGTTAACAAGACATTAACTGATGGACTGGAGTGGTGTGGATTACTTGTGATGTTTTTATCAGCTGTTTGGACTCTTATTCTGACGGCACCCATTCACTGCAGAGGATCCATTGCTGAGCAAGTGATGCAATGCTACATTTCTCTAAGTTTGATGAGGAAACAAACTCATCTACATCTGGGATGGCCTGAGGGGGAGGACATTTCAGCAAATTTTCATTTTGGGTGAATTATCCCTTTAAGCCTTTACTTAAAGAAATAGTTTTTGATACTCAAACAAGACATGCATATGACATAGGAACACTTGAAATATAGGCATATATTTAATAGAAGTCATATGCACTTCTTTTAAGTTAATGTTATTGTATTTGTTTGGAGATTTGCAGATTTGTTCACTATAGACTGTCATTGTATGGAAAAGAACTGAATTTTTTTGTGATCAATCAAAGAAAGAAAGCCTTTCTTCCTGTTTTCCATACAAAGATTGAGAAGGAATGGAAGAGGCCGTTTTTTTCCTCACGCATCCATCGATTCCTGCATACGAGTTATGCCAACATCGAGGCGATGTGCGAAAGTGTTCTTTGACTGTAGAGGACGCAGTGTCTCGTTCCCTACTCAGGGAACCATGGTTACATAAGTAACCTGAGACGTTTTAGAGCAACATGAGGGTGAGTAAAATGGTGAACTATTCCTTTAAATCCTGAAATATCCTGTGTCTTTGGGTAGAGCTCCCCAACTGTGCTGATCATATCATAAATTAGGAAATCAGAATCTCATTAGATGTATAGCCAAGCTATATTATTCTGGAATGAAGGTCAGGAAGTACGACTCAAAAGGTGAATTTACCATAAATGACTGGATTCCAACAAGCGTCAAAAGAGAATTAATAAAAAGCTCTAGGAAAAAAAAAAGAGTTCCTTCACAAGTCTACACTACCAGTCAAAGCTTTGGAATAATTAAGATTGTTAATGTTTTTAAAAGAATGCTCACCAAGGCTACATTTATTGGATGAAAAATACAGTAATATTGTGAAAACGTATTACAATTTAGAATAGCTATTTTCTATTGTAATATATTTTAAAATATAACTTATTCCTTTGAATTTTCAGCATCATTACTCCAGTCTTCAGTGTCACATGCACTGTAAAAAAAAAATCTGTAAAATTTATGGTAAAAAAACGGCAGCTGTGTTTGCCGGAATTTTACTGTAAAAAATACGGTAGCAACGTTTTAGGTTTTACGGTTTTAACTTAAATTTACAGTTAAATACCGTAATTTCATTAACTGATATAATGTTAATATACCAACCTATTGAAGTACTGAAATCTGTTTTGTACCTTTGTAATACACTGATAACCACCAAAAGCAGGTGGTGATGAGAAAGTCACATGATGAACCAAAGCCCATCACAAGCAGCTTTTAGATAATAACATATATAGAAGGTGCACAGTGTCATTCACACAAACACCAAACACCATCATGGTAACACACATGAAACTGAAATAATGCAATAAACATTCATTTAACAACATTAGATGTAACACACAACGCTAATATACAAAACTGATAAGAAAATACTAAGAAGAAACAGTTATTTCAACAAAAAAAACATCCTATTTGAAATGTATCGCAGGGAATTCTGGGAATGTCAATTTACGGTTATTCACTGTAAATTATATGGCCTTTTTCACTTCCAAAAACGGTATACTACCGTAAAATTACATGTAATGTCCAATACAGTTTTTCATCGTATATAGTAGGGGAATTTACTGTTAACCATTTAACAGGTTTTTACTGTAGCATTTTTACAGTCTTTTACCGTTAAATTCACGGTCATTTTTTTTACAGTGTGGTCCTTCAGAAATCATTCAAAAACATGTACACCACAATAATAGACTTTGCACAGGGAGGAAATCCAATCTGGAAGTTGTCCAGTCCTTTGTGTTCATTCCCAACCACTGTAAATCAAACAGAACTGATTACCATTTTTCCATTTCAACCTCATGTGACCTTATTAAACTGATAGTTCACTCAGTGATGATTATGTCTTCATTTACTCACCCTCATGTTATTTCCGTATAACTTTCCTTCTTCCTGGGAGCGCAAAAGGAGACTTTTTGAAATATCTTCATGTCCGTTTTTGAAGCATAAAGGACATAAACCTCATTAGTCATTAGCCATTAGTTTCTATGGAAATGCATCAGACAGTAAACTTTTTTAATTGCTACTATGACCTCAAGAAACTTCCCTTTCCAACATGTTTCACAACTAGCCTGTGGTGAAAGTCTTGTTTTATTATGATGCTGCTATAACGTCGGAGCGAACAGCAGTGAATGAATGTGTGTAAGTGAAGTTCGTCTGCAGTGAGTAACTCTGTCTTGCAGCAGCAGCGCTCGTTTCTGCAGTCGTGAGTAACTCGCACTGACTTCACTGCTGACGTGCTTCTGGTGACAAAACCACACGAGAGCTGGATTCATTATAAAACATATGAACATTTAATAGTTTTAATAGTCTGTTCAAGAGAGTCTGCGTGCAATGTGTAGGCCTAGTAAAGTTTCATAATTTCTCCAGAATTCTTTGCTCAATGAACGTTTATCTAAAAATAACTGTTCTCTGGGAATCAACAGTATGTCACAGACAGTGTTATTTTAGTATTATCCACTGGAAGAAAAAAAAAAGATTACTGGGATTAGTTAACACTACTTAAAATTCAATATTAGAATAAGTAATAATGTGTTGTTTCAACTTAAAATGATCAAAGAATTTAGTTTAGTTAACTTTAGTTTTTTTAAGTTGGATATTTAAGCTATCCCAACAAATTTAAATTTATAATTGCAGCAAACAAAAATTTACAGTGAATGATATACTGGGATTAGTTAACACTACTTAAAATTCAATATTAGAATAAGTAATAATGTGTTGTTTCAACTTAAAATGATCAAAGAATTTAGTTTAGTTAACTTTAGTTTTGTTTAAGTTGGATATTTAAGCTATCCCAACAAATTTAAATTTATAATTGCAGCAAACAAAAATTTACAGTGAATGATGATATTAATAATAATATTTTTTTCAGTTTTAATTTTATTTCTAGTTCAAGTAATTTGATGTTTGTCATTTTTATAATTTTTTTTATATTTCTGCATATCTTTAAATTAGTTATATTTCCTGTTTTCATAATTTCCGTTAATTACCAAGACAACATTTTCATTTTTTGGTTTAAGATTTTCATCAAATATTTATATTTTATTTTATTTAAGCTTTATATTATCATTAATTGTTTTTATCTAAAATAAAATTTTAATAAATTTATACAACTATTTTTAATAGCTATTAATAATAGTTGTTAATTATAAATTGATTAATAGTTATTACAAGTTTTAAAAATACTTTTAGTTACAACAATAACAACACTGATTAAAGGTCATACAATATTAAACATTACTTTAAATTTCAATGTTATCACTTTTTGAATCCATGTAGCCTACACACATTTCATTTGTAAATATGTACCTATAGATGGCATTAAATGTATTTATATTTGCAAATCCATAAATATTTATCTGCAGAAATGTTTTGGCTTCTCAAATGGAGAACAAAATATGTAATGCACCATTTTTGAAAATAAAAAGAGAGAAATTTGTATAAATTAGTCAAGTTCCCATAATTCATTCCAAGTCAGAACCTATAAGCTTTTCTACCATTTGCTGTTTCACACTTGACTTTTTTGCAGCTTGACATAATTTATTATGACCATCGCTGAATAGAAAACAGTCTTGGGAAGAACGCTGATCTCAAACAGATATTTCTGCTTGTAGTTCATTGAGTAGTGAGAACATCCAGTTTTATTCTGGAAGCAGTTGTTACTATTCCAGGATCAGCGCTTTCCAGATGGAAAGAAAAAAAAAGACCAAAAATAAAATAAAAAAAGTTACAGTGATTTTAGCAGACAATCCAGGAATCTGATTTGTTTTCTAAAATAGCTCAAGTGTCTAAGCAATCTTCTTTTGTGCTCTGCAGAAGAAAGTCCTACAGGTTTGGAATGACATGAGAGTGAGTAAATGATGACAGATTTTTTCATTTTTGGCTGAGCTATATTGCTAGGAGCCAAATGTGTGATTGGGACAAAGTAAAAAATAATGCAGAATGTTGGAGGATTTGCAGTCTGAAGATTTGTGTATGTTCTCTGATATGGTGCACAATACTGTTTTTGTTTGAGCAACCCAAGTTCAAATCCGGCTCTGGTAATCTCTGATCCCACCTCTCTAGATTCTTCCTGTCACCACTTTACTTTTCAATAAGGAACCAAAATAAAATGCAGAATATAGTTTCATGATTTTCTCAATTCACCAGGTGTGGGTAAATACAAAGTATTTTGGACCCTGCTTAAAGAAATAGTTCTCCCAAAAATAAAAATTCCTTCACTTGTTCAACAGTGGATCCTCTGCAGTGAATGGGTGCCGTCAGAATGAGAGTCCAAACATCTGATAAAAACGTCTCAATAATCCACAACTTAAAAACGTCTTAATGATGGATTTACATTACAATGATGGAAGACATTAACTGATGGACTGGAGTGGTGTGGATTATTGTGATGTTTTTATCAGCTGTTTGGACTCTCATTCTGGCGGCACCCATTCACCGCAGAGGATAATTGCACGTTCGTAAGTATGTGCGTTCTCTGGTAATCAAACCAGTGACTTTGACTCTACCAGCTGAGCTACAGGAATTCCTCAACAAAAGTCAAACACAATGCTTTTCCCTATAGACGTGTTTGCTTTACTAGACATGTATAATAGAACTATTAATTCTCAATACAAGCAGGGTTTTCCTGTTACTTGTTTGGCGCTCTTGCTGCCATTGGAAAGTTGAAGCACTAAAGCTGAGCACATCCGTAACAGTTAAAGCTTTTGAAAAGGGACAATAGAATACAGTAGTTCTCCTTGCTCTTTAGCTGTTGTACTTGGGGTTAGGAAATTACTCTTTCCCTAAGGAAGTTCACTTTTTCTGGTCTAATGATTATTTAAAAACTATGGTTTTAAATAACTGTACAGCATCTGCATGCTCCATTTGGCCAAGCTATTGTTTTTAATAATGTGTCCTCTGAGAAACAGCATTGAAAATCGTTTCGTATTAGACATCATTTCTCAACGGTGCTGTAAAGTTCATGGATGTATTCATGGAAGCTGGTGACAGGTTGTTGATGTGAGCTAAACACATGTTAACACAAAAGCACTGATGTTCTGGGATTTGTTTGTATGCGTATTTAATAAGGAATGTTACACTTCTCAGTGATTTATACTTTGGTTTTCACTTTTGGCTACATTTTATAAGTCACATTTCGTTTTGGTAGAACTGCACAAAATAATTTCTTCAACTTTGACATACTTTTGGAAAGTTACTGTATTGAAAATGACGAAAAAATGTATGTTGCATGTCTTGATTTATCCATCAGGTATACATTAGTGTCACGCATTTAATTAGTGCGATCTGCAAATCAATCTGGAAAGTGGAAAGCAAAAAAATACAATAAAATAAAAATCCAGAACATTAAAAACAGATGGGGGTTTTGTTTGTTGACCCTTTATAACGTTGTAATCTGAAATAAAGACTGAACATTTAAGAATCTAATTCATCCAATAAAATGAAACCAACTTCTCAAGACTTTATAATTGTTACAAAATGAAAACGTAGCTTATAAACCTTAAGTAGCCTACTTTAGTGCAGTTCCAGTAATTTGGAGATGCAAAACGCTGGTCAACATTTTTTTAATGGGAGATGCACATGTAAGTGCACACAGTAAGTTTACATATCTAAATGTTTTAAAATATAGTTGTAGTTTCACAAATAACATAAAAGTGTTGAAGATGATAACAACAGCATAAAGTGAAATTGTATGAAATGTGCTTTAATATTAGCAATTTGGGAGTCAGTGGAATTGTTTGACTAAAATTATAAGTCATGTCAGAGACACTTTTCACCTTCTAATTCATTCCTTTTTTCTTTTCTTTTTTTTGTAGTTGAATAAGTCAAGTATGAGATTGTGCTCACTTTGAACAAACCCCTAAATGAAGTTACGTTAAAAGTTCTGAGTTATTGATTTAAAAAGCTCAAATTTTGATGAGTTGTGTTGACATCATATTTATCATTGGATCAATTAAATATTGTGTGTAATGTAAACTTACATTTCTGCATTAATTGTTTTTTTTTAAATACTAATTTGTTTAATAAACCTCAACATCACAAATGTTATATTTCAAAACAGATCTAGTTTAAACTGAGAGCAGATTGTCAAAACATGCTCAAATGCATAAAGCTTGCGCTTGCAGGCTGAGGATGGCAATAATCAGCAGGAACGTCTGGACTTCATGCTTTCGGGCCGTGCCATCTCTGTTTTTGGACAAGAAACTGGCATTTCCTCAATGATAGCTGCTTCCTCAATACATCTTCCAGCTGTCACACACAAGGTCTTTTTCAGAGTTTGAAGGTTGACTTTGAATTGCATTAAAGGTGTGTGATTTAGGCTATGTTCAATTATTAGCTTAGGCCCGTTTGTAATGGAGGACATGCTGTGCTGTGCAGGTAAACCTCACTCCCCTGATCTCAAGAGGTGCAGTGACTGATGCTAGAGGCTGCGGTCTTTAGCCTTCTTGTTAGTGCGCCCGCCTCCTATGCTAGCAACCTGGGTTCGAGTCCCGCTCGGCACGGGTGCAAATAGGACCCGGGGAGGGGTTACATTGGTGCCGTGACCCGGATGTGAATGAGGTTTAGGGGGGTGAGTGTAACAGAGGCCATCTGCTAGGTGCTGTGCAGGTAAACCTCACTCCCTTGATCTCAAGAGGTACACTAGCGACTGACGCTAGTCAGAGGCTGCAGTCTTTAGCCTCCTTGTTTTGTGCACCCGGCAACCCGGGTTCGAGTCCAGCTCAGAGCAGGTGCGAGTAGGACCCGGGAGGTTACATGTTCACTCCAAGAATGATACACAGTATTAGCATCCACAACACACGATAACA
The DNA here is from genome assembly GCF_001515645.1 of Sinocyclocheilus grahami. Taxonomy (NCBI): domain Eukaryota; kingdom Metazoa; phylum Chordata; class Actinopteri; order Cypriniformes; family Cyprinidae; genus Sinocyclocheilus; species Sinocyclocheilus grahami. Next base: position 487,573 of record NW_015505853.1, read on the forward strand.
TTCTGTTTACTAGCTATAAGCGCTAGCTGCAGTTTAAATTTTGTCGTCACGGTCTTTAAATGAGAATGGATTCTGATTGGCTGTCAATGTTTTTATCGTTCATCAGCTGGAAAAATCGTTTTGATTCCTTTACCGTTAACGTTACTGTTACCGTCCTTGGTAGGAACAGGACTTTACAAAACATATTTTCCCAGCGATGAACGATAAAGCAGTTAAAGAGCGCGAGCATTTAAAGTGGCAGAGACAAAACTAGTGCGAGCTTGTAATAAACAGAACTTCACCGTCTATTGCTGTGGACGCTAATACAGTTATCGTTGTTGTTTTTGAAGTGAACGGGCTGTCCAGTGAGAAACCTGGTTATACAGTTCTGTTTGGTTGTGCTAATGGAGCAGAAATGACACGTTCACCATTAAATCAGAGAAACTCAAACACTGTCATTTCTAAAGACACTCATGATCACTCATCTGGATTTGTGTAATGGGACCATCTGCTCTGAGACAGGAGGGCTTTTCCAAACAAAATGTGACTAGTTTATTGAAGAAACCATCTGTTAGTCTTTCTCTGGAAGTTTGTTTAGGAATTATGTGGATTTGTTGTTATTTTTCCTGTAGCTCAACTGGCAATGAAAATCATGGGTTTGGATCCAGGGGAACATAAACTAATTCAATTTTTGAAATGTATACCTTGAGATCACAATATGGCTGCAGTAAATTGACCAGAAATACAGTAAAAACAGTAATATTGTCAAATATTATTATAATTCAAAATAAGTGTTTTCTACTGTATTACAGTATATTGTAAAATGTAATTAATTGCTGTGATCACAGCTGAATTTTCAGCATCATTCCTCCAGTCTTCAGTGTCACATGATCTTCAGAAATCATGATAATATGCTGATTTATTGCTCTAGAAACATTTCTGATTATTATCAATGTTGAAAACAGTTGTACAGCTTCATATTTTTGTGGAAACTGCGATGCATTTTATTTTTTAGGTTTTTTTGATGAATAGAAAGTTCAGAAGAACAGCATTTATTTGAAATAGAAATCTTTTGTAACATTATAAATGTCTTTACTGTCACTTTTGATCAATTTAATGCATCCTTGATTAATAAAGGTATTCATTTATTTCCCAAAAAAATTATAATAATAATAATCTTACTAACACCAAACTTTAAAAGTGTAACGATTACTTTAAAGAAGAAAGTTTCTGACAGCAGCTACACATAAATCCTTGGAAACGAGTAAAGTTAGAGGCTGATGGGCCTCCAAAGCCCCGGATCGCTGAAACGATCGGAATGTGATTCATGGCTCATTCCTTCCCTTACAGAAACGCTGGTTACGCTTAGCGATATATTCACACTCCCAAAAAAAAAGTAGGCTATTTATGTTTGTAGCACAAGACGGCTGGTTATGTGCCAAATGTTAATATTTAGAGTTAAGGAGTTACAGAAGTTTAAAAATGACAATCACATTGCATTAAAGAATTAAATGGTGCAGTCAGTATAAAATGTTTGTAATTTATTACAGAAACTTCATCCAGAAGGCCGGCCACACACTGACATGTACTGCGTGGTATGAAGACCATGCCCGAGTCATTTCCTCCCATCGGTTTCAATCAAGAAGAGCAGCCGCCCCGGCTTATACCCTTTATACTCGAGCCAAGTTCAGTCACATGATGTTCTCACTTTGAGTGTTTTTATGGACTGAGAGAGTGAAGGAGATGCCTGTTATTCTTCCCGGACAACTCATTAATTTGAACATAGGCTATATCAACAGATTTTTTTTTTCTTGCACATACAATTCTTTCGAGTAGTTGTGCTTTATCTCAGTCTAGTTCAGTTGTCTTGTTTTCTGTGGAAATTGGAACTGGGAGTACTTTGCAATAAGGATCCATTTATTGACATTAGTTAACTAGGGCCTACTAGTTGACGAAGGAAGTACAACCTCTGCTGGGCCTTTTCTAAAATTCTATAATAGGCTATTTTAATATTCCAGACTCACAATTAGTGTTAGCCTAAACAATGATTTGATATTTTTGTGTTTGCTTACTTTTAACTGTTTCTTCAATTGATTTGTGTTTTATGGTTGAAAAGCCATAAATCAATAGGATACGTAATCATTAAAAATCCATAATCAATAATGATAATCCAAATTAATAACGGTGTAAATGTTCAGCTGTTTTTAAACAGTTTTTAAATTGTAAACAGCTTTAAAAATTGACTTGGCATTTTATAAACCTTAAAACAGCTGTCAATGGAATAAAAGCGCCGCTGTTTTCTTTATGAAATGCATTTCAGAGTCTTTTGTTTTGGTATTAAATGATGTAATGAAATGATTTCACTGGTGCATCACTAATGGGTGATGTAATTTCGTAAAATGTGGCGACATCATCATATTCTTTTTCAAATTCTTTTTGTTTTTATGGTAACTTGGCAACCAAGTGCACTTCTCAACCATATACTGTATAAAAACAGTTCTCCACCCAAACAACGCATTGCAGACACTGGCTGAACACTCGTGCTTCATCACGTTATGTCACAACCACGGGGAATACACGCTGATTTAACCGTGTTTCCTTTTGTTTTCACACCGCACAGTTCTCCTCGGTGATGCATGCTGATGTTTCTGAGCTGTGATTGAGAACAGATGCTTCGGCCTCTCGACCTCGTGGAAACACAGAGATTATTGCGCTCCAAGAAA
>NW_015505853.1:490943-491474 GCF_001515645.1 Sinocyclocheilus grahami
TAATAACTTCATACCCCATTGAACTAGTGCCTGTAGTCTGACCCAGACTGAAGCTTGAGCAGAAGTGGAGTGTAAAAGACCCTCCAAAGATCTGTTTTGGAAAGAACTTTTGTTTTCATCTGGTGTCAGGAAACAATAAAATATATTATCAGTTATGGAGCAGTCAAGACCATTGTGTCACATTCCTGTAAACAGAATGTTAATCATTATGAAAATATTGAACTAACTGTATGGTCAGTCTGAAAGTGAAAAACAGAGAAAAAAGGTGAGCACTGGACATTAGATAGCACTCAGTTTGAGAGAAACAAATAATTTGGTTGAAGACTTGTGCCAAGCTGCAGTTTGAGAGTTGCTTAATTCACATAATCATGCCATGTGAAGACTGCGGTAGTAAAAAGGATCTTTGGCAGAACATGCATTTGGATATTAGGCCTCATACACAATCCAACCAACATCAATCCACCTTTTTAAATTACAGTGCACTGTAAAAAAAAATCTGTAAAATTTATGGTAAAAAAACGGCAGCTGTGT
>NW_015505853.1:492223-494510 GCF_001515645.1 Sinocyclocheilus grahami
GATTAATTCTGCATTGTTCCCTCAGAAAGCAAGCAAGCAAGCACAAATTTTGTACAGAATGACAAAAATGTCCTCTTTTGTACAACTCTGAATGGGTTTAATGTCATTCTGACCTTTTGTAAACTATTTAAAAGGAGAACAACTGAAGCCATCGCCAAAGATCACATCTCACAAAGTTCCCTTAAAACGAATACAATCTCACGGCTGAAAGAAGCATTTGCTTTCGCTGTTGGTCAAAGCAAGCATGTGCCTGTCTCAGACTCCTCCATTATCCTCACATGTCCAGAGACGGCGCTTAGATCACTGTTGACCTGCGCTGAACCCTCGCAAGCAAATTAAACTGAGGCATGTTACGCCACGACAACATGACCTTTGTTTTAAGGCCATGGAATCCTGGGTTATTAAGTGAAATTGATAATGAATGTTTTTAAGAACCGCAGTTCCAACCTATAATTAAAAAACTTCAGTAAGACCTCAGTTTATTGGTTTAATGGGCGAAACCAGTTCACACGAATTATCCTATTCGTTATACAGAAATCTGAGCAGATCATTGCAAAATTAAGTTCCTTATGCAATGCATTTGAATAGATTGTTCTCATCCAAAACAAACTCAAGAACATGCATGCAATAAATTTTCATGAATTAATGGTGAAGTGCATGTGACCACCAAACAGATTTGCAAAAGTAACTAAAAGAAAGAAAACTTTGAGTTTTGGATTAACAAAGCCGTTTATTGATTTGAAGTATGAAGGTTTTTTTACTGTAGACCTTGTAGTTTGAGTACTTAGCCAATAGGAATAGAGTCAGTTTGAATTTTCAATGGGATTTTAATCTAACATTTTGTGTCTCTAGTAGCAGTGAAATTAATCTCTAAGTAAAATATACAGGCTTGGCCTGAATCATTCAAATGCATCCAGTACTGAACTCTTATCACTATGAACGCTATTCTTCTGATTGGTGTTAAACAGACCTGTTGGCTTCTTGTTAGGTGACAACATGATTAAATCACATCTGTTCACGTAACACCCAGAGTCACTTAAGTCGAGTTAAGCTATTGGGTTACAAGGAGTTCTGGTTTTTATGAATGATAAATGACGCAAGCAGTGGGTTTAACACATAATTTGATGCTCTTCTTTTGCCATCTAGAGGTCATCTGAATAATCAACAAAAGAGCTGCAAAGCTGGTTTCACCTCTGTAACTGAGTCTTTTCATAACTGCTCAACAAAACAGGCTTTTCGGTTGTTTATCTCTTTTGTCATGTAAAGGTTGCAGAACATCCCACAGTCCTACATACATATATATCACATGTATTGTCCAGTAATGTATGTGTTATTTATTCAGACCTTCATGTTTGAAAGGCTTTTTCTGAATGTTCTGTTCTGTTTTTGAATTTGAATTTGAAACCACATTTAATATGAAAATTCATACAAGAAGGGAAAACTACTTGGATATGTTGATGAAGATTATGACACACTGAAATGAAATGTTTATTTATATCTAGATTTCTATTAATTTAATTATTTATTTGTCTTGCACTGTAACCTACACATTTCTCTACAATTTACTATGGATTTTGTATATTATATATATTGTACATATAAACGTATAGCCTAAAGTTATCATTTCAATTATATATTTGTGTTTATTGTTTGCGTAATATTCTTAATAGATTTGATAAAAATCCAAATATAAAATGTTATACACAAAATATCTAAATCCAAGGAAAACATTTTTTAAAGTATTTATGTGAATATATACAGTGTGTGTGTGTGTATATATATATATAGTCACATACCCCTTAACTGTCACCCCCCCCATTTTTTTAAATAGGCATGCAGGTGCACTATCCAAACTTAAATTGTTGTAATTTATGAAACACTTTGGAATACAGACATAAGTTTGGTCTCTTTTTAAAGAAGAAAATCAGCAGATTATCGCAAAAGTGGAATTTAAAAGAAAATTTAAGTATCAAAAAGTTATAGAAGTTTAAATTTACTGCACTATATAAATTTTATTAAATTTTATATATAATAAATATTTTACATAACAGGTTTTACTCTAAAATTTGGTATAAAATTAAAGCCTTATGTCTACATAAATTATGTTCCAAATTTGAAGTTGATATGAAAAAAATTGAGGTTCCTGTGAGATTGTAACAGATCGGCCAGGCTCCACCACCACCCAATCACAACGATCCCTCTCACCTGAGTTCTGAGCACCTGCACCTGTCACCAATCAAGCACCTCATTACCAGCCTGCATAAAAGCACACACCTCAGACACCCTC
>NW_015505853.1:496230-498801 GCF_001515645.1 Sinocyclocheilus grahami
GGTCTTTTTCACTTCCAAAAACGGTATACTACCGTAAAATTACATGTAATGTCCAATACAGTTTTTCACCGTATATAGTAGGGGAATTTAACAGGTTTTTACTGTAGCATTTTTACAGTCTTTTACCGTTAAATTCACGGTCATTTTTTACAGTGTGGCTCAGTGTTGATTTCAGCACTCATCAGTGATCAAATAAATGTCAATGGTCCAATAAAATCCACGTTTGCACCACTTTCCAGCACTTACCCACACAGATATTTTTAGTTTTAGCAGTAGATGCATAATATTCAGTCACAAATAGTAAAACATTGTCATGAAATGTGCATGTGGCTTTATTGCACAACATGCTTTACAATTGATTAATTCTGCATTGTTCCCTCAGAAAGCAAGCAAGCAAGCACAGAATTTGTACAGAATGACAAAAATGTCCTCTTTTGTACAACTCTGAATGGGTTTAATGTCATTCTGACCTTTTGTAAACTATTTAAAAGAAGAACAACTGAAGCCATCGCCAAAGATCACATCTCACAAAGTTCCCTTAAAACGAATACAATCTCACGGCTGAAAGAAGCATTTGCTTTCGCTGCTGGTCAAAGCAAGCATGTGCCTGTCTCAGACGCCTCCATTATCCTCACATGTCCAGAGACGGCGCTTAGATCACTGTTGACCTGCGCTAAACCCTCGCAAGCAAATTAAACTGAGGCCTGTTACGCCACGACAGCATGACCTTTGTTTTAAGGCCATGGAATCCTGGGTTATTAAGTGAAATTGATAATGAGTGTTTTTAAGAACCGCAGTTCCAACCTATAATTAAAAAACTTCAGTAAGACCTCAGTTTATTGGTTTAATGGGCGAAACCAGTTCACACAAATTATCCTATTCGTTATACAGAAATCTGAGCAGATCATTGCAAAATTAAGTTCCTTATGCAATGCATTTGAATAGATTGTTCTCATCCAAAACAAACTCAAGAACATACATGCAATACATTTTCATGAATTAATGGTGAAGTGCATGTGACCACCAAACAGATTTGCAAAAGTAACTAAAAGAAAGTTACTTGAGTACTTAGCCAATAGGAATAGAGTCAGTTCGAATTTTCAATGGGATTTTAATCTAACATTTTGTGTCTCTAGTAGCAGTGAAATTAATCTCTAAGTAAAATATACAGGCTTGGCCTGAATCATTCAAATGCATCCAGTACTGAACTCTTATCACTATGAATGCTATTCTTCTGATTGGTGTTAAACAGACCTGTTGGCTTCTTGTTAGGTGACAACATGATTAAATCACATCTGTTAACGTAACACCCAGAGTCACTTAAGTCGAGTTAAGCTATTGGGTTACAAGGAGTTCTGGTTTTTATGAATGATAAATGACGCAAGCAGTGGGTTTAACACATAATTTGATGCTCTTCTTTTGCCATCTAGAGGTCATCTGAATAATCAACAAAAGAGCTGCAAAGCTGGTTTCACCTCTGTAACTGAGTCTTTTCATAACTGCTCAACAAAACTGGCTTTTCGGTTGTTTATCTCTTTTGTCATGTAAAGGTTGCAGAACATCCCACAGTCCTACATACATATATATCACATGTATTGTCCAGTAATGTATGTGTTATTTATTCAGACCTTCATGTTTGAAAGGCTTTTTCTGAATGTTCTGTTCTGTTTTTGAATTTGAATTTGAAACCACATTTAATATGAAAATTCATACAAGAAGGGAAAACTACTTGGATATGTTGATGAAGATTATGACACACTGAAATGAAATGTTTATTTATATCTAGATTTCTATTAATTTAATTATTTATTTGTCTTGCACTGTAACCTACACATTTCTCTACAATTTACTATGGATTTTGTATATTATATATATTGTACATATAAACGTATAGCCTAAAGTTATCATTTCAATTATATATTTGTGTTTATTGTTTGCGTAATATTCTTAATAGATTTGATAAAAATCCAAATATAAAATGTTATACACAAAATATCTAAATCCAAGGAAAACATTTTTTAAAGTATTTATGTGAATATATACAGTGTGTGTGTGTGTATATATATATATAGTCACATACCCCTTAACTGTCACCCCCCCCATTTTTTTAAATAGGCATGCAGGTGCACTATCCAAACTTAAATTGTTGTAATTTATGAAACACTTTGGAATACAGACATAAGTTTGGTCTCTTTTTAAAGAAGAAAATCAGCAGATTATCGCAAAAGTGGAATTTAAAAGAAAATTTAAGTATCAAAAAGTTATAGAAGTTTAAATTTACTGCACTATATAAATTTTATTAAATTTTATATATAATAAATATTTTACATAACAGGTTTTACTCTAAAATTTGGTATAAAATTAAAGCCTTATGTCTACATAAATTATGTTCCAAATTTGAAGTTGATATGAAAAAAATTGAGGTTCCTGTGAGATTGTAACAGATCGGCCAGGCTCCACCACCACCCAATCACAACGATCCCTCTCACCTGAGTTCTGAGCACCTGCACCTGTCACCAATCAAGCACCTCATTACCAGCCTGCATAAAAGCACACACCTCAGACACCCTC
>NW_015505853.1:498943-499210 GCF_001515645.1 Sinocyclocheilus grahami
CATTACAGAAGACCGGACCAACACCGACGGCACAGATGAGTAACCCCGCTCCCTTCCAGGAGCTCGTAGACTCCCTAAGACGAGTGCTCTGCAATCCACCGGCACCGCCACCATCACCACCCATCACCGCATCCGTCCCAACCAGCACTTCTTCGTCTAACATCAGCACCAGTCCCATGGCCCGACCGGCGCCCTACTCTGGTTCAGCGAATTTCTCCTCCAGTGTAACCTCACTTTTGAAATGCAACCGCACTCATATCCCACTGA
>NW_015505853.1:499809-503244 GCF_001515645.1 Sinocyclocheilus grahami
GCTGTGGGAGAGCAACTCTACCATTTGCAACAGGGTACCATGTCAATTGCCGAATACTCGCTGAAGTTCAGAACTCTCGCTGCGGCGAGTGGAGGGAATGAGAGATCGCTGCTGACAACCAACAGGCAGGGCCTGGAGCCCCAGCTTCGGTTACAGCTCGCTGCATATGATTCATTTGGATTGGAAAAATTCATTCAGCTATCCATCCGATGCTCGAGCCGCATGCAGTCCTGTCTAACAGCAATACCAGTCCATGCCACAACCTCCTGCCTCCGCCGACCAGAGCCCAGTTACCCTCCAGAACCAGCACCAGAACCCATGATCGTGGAAAAGCAACGGTTATCTTCCGCTGAGCGGCAGAGAAGGCTGACCCGGGGTCTCTGTTTATATTGTGGAACTCAAGGGCATATGATCTTGGCATGCCCTCTTCGTCCTCCACGTCCAGTGGTGAGTGTGAATCAGCCTGATATCATTAAGATGGAGCCCCTCACCTGTGTAATGCTTACTGCCTCTGATGTTTCTATTTCAGTATCGGCCCTTATCGACTCCGAGTCAGCAGGAAACTTCATCTCCCGGGACCTCTGCCGCCAGCTCAAGTTACAAGCTACCGCCACTGAAACAGTTGACCAAGTCCAGTCGATAACTGGAATACCACTATGCCGTAGACATGTCCGCTATCGCGTGGGACCCATCACTCTTCATCTGGGCCTACTTCACTCGGAGGACATTCATCTTCTGGTTCTGGAGGGGTCTACTGCTGACATCACCTTAGGGCGCCCGTGGTTGGTAAAGCACAATCCCATTCTGTCCTGGAAGATGGGAGAATCCTGAAGTGGGGCAAGGATTGCTTCCCAGACTGCTTCCCCGGGACTCCATCACCCTCTAAGAAACTCCCAGAGGCCCTTTCCGTGAATTCCACCTCCATTGAGAGTCCCATCGAGAATCAATCCTTAGACATTCCAGCCTGCTATGCCCCCTTTAGAGATGTGTTTTGCCCCAAACAAGCCTCCCGCTTACCACCACATTGGCCATGGGACTGCGCCATAGATCTAATTCCGGGTGAGCCAGTGCCTCGGGGAAAAATCTATTCACTGTCGCTTCCTGAACAGAAGGCCATGGAGGACTACATCAAGGAGGCGCTGGGTCAAGGTTACATCCGTCCATCTAACTCCCCTGCTGCATCAAGTTTCTTCTTTGTGGCCAAGAAGGACGGAGGCTTGAGGCCCTGTATAGATTACCGAACATTAAACAAGATCACCTTCAAATTCCGATATCCTCATCCCTAATGCCCTGGAACATCTCCGAGGTGCGACCATCTTCACCAAGTTGGACCTCCGCACTGCCTACAACCTCATCCATCCGGAGGGGGATGAATGGAAGACTGCCTTTGTGACCCCTACTGGCCACTACGAGTATCTGGTCATGCCCTATGGACTTGCTAACACCATCCTGGAACAGGTCAACCCGGTCACCTCCGTACTCCGTATTATGGATGAGGTGCTCTGGGAGTTTCTTCATCGATTCGTCATTGTCTACATAGATGACATCCTCATCTACTCCCGGAGCCAGGCCGAACATTGCCAGCACATTGAGGAGGTCCTCCAACGCCTGAGAGAGCACCACCTATTCCTCAAGGCTGAAAAGTGCACCTTCCACCAACCCACGGTGCAATTCCTGGGGTATAATATTGATCATACCGGTATCCAGATGGACGAGGGGAAGGTGGAAGCTATAATCTCCTGGCCAGAACCCACTACTATTAAGGAGCTCCAACGATTCCTCGGATTTGCCAACTTTTACCGTTGCTTCATTCTCGGCTACAGCAGGATCACCAGCCCCCTCACCAACTTACTCCGAGGGAAACCCAAGTCTCTGTCCTGGACTCCCGCGGGCTTAGAAGCTTTCTCCTCCCTCAAGAGAGCCTTCACTAGCGCCCCACTCTTAGTCCATCCAGATCCCGGCCTCCCATTCGTCGTGGAAGTCGATGCCTCCACTACAGGAGTGGGGGCAGTGCTGTCCCCAGCAGGGGAACCCAGCCAGACTCCACCCATGTGCCTTCTTCTCATGGAAGCTCAGCCCGGCGGAAAATAATTATGACATCGGCAACAGAGAACTCCTACTTTTACCGTTGCTTCATTCTCGGCTACAGCAGGATCACCAGCCCCCTCACCAACTTACTCCGAGGGAAACCCAAGTCTCTGTCCTGGACTCCCGCGGGCTTAGAAGCTTTCTCCTCCCTCAAGAGAGCCTTCACTAGCGCCCCACTCTTAGTCCATCCAGATCCCGGCCTCCCATTCGTCGTGGAAGTCGATGCCTCCACTACAGGAGTGGGGGCAGTGCTGTCCCCAGCAGGGGAAGCCAGCCAGACTCCACCCATGTGCCTTCTCATGGAAGCTCAGCCCGGCGGAAAGCACGAAGGGCCTTATTCTTTACCAGGTTCAATTTTACCATTACTTATCGCCCTGGTCCCAGGAACGTCAAGGCAGACGACTTGTCACGTATTCACAGTCATGTGGAAGGCCCAGAAGAACCGGAAAGTATCATTCCACCAAAGATGATCGTCAGTCCCATTGAATGGAATTCCCCTTCCGTGGCCTCACACACGGCTCCCAACAATCCGCCGGGCTGTCCTCCAGGATGCCAGTACGTACCACGGACACAACGCACCCCACTGATTCACTCTGCTCACTCCTCCCGAGGCACTGGCCATCCAGGAGCCAAAAACACCCTCTCGCTGCTACGGGATCGCTTCTGGTGGCCCAATATGGCAAGGGACGTTCATGCAAGTATGTCCAGACTGTGCCATGTCCAAAAGACGTGAGAAGGTTCATGCAAGTATGTCCAGACTGTGCCATGTCCAAAAGCCCGAAGTCTTCTGATATTATGGAATTCCCGAAGACATCGTCTCCGACCGGGGACCTCAGTTTATCTCCAAAGTATGGAATGCCTTCAGACTCCTAGGTGTGACCGTAAGCCTCTCGTCCGGATACCATCCACAATTGAATGGTCAAACAGAGAGGAAGATTCAGGAGGTGGGGCGATTCCTGCGAACCTTCTGCCATGGCCACCAGGATTCCTGGAACCAGTTCCTGGGCTGGGCAGAGTACGCCCAGAATTCCCTGCGACAGCCTTCTACTGGTCTCACTCCCTTCCAGTGCGTGCTCGGGTTCCAGCCTCCACTGTTCCCCTGGTCCGGGGAGCCTTCTGATGTTCCGGCGGTGGACTACTGGTTCCGGGAAAGTGAGAACGTCTGGGACGCTGCTCCCATCTCCAACGGGCAGTGTGCAGGCAGAAGATGACCGTGGACCTTCGACGAGCTGAAACACCTACCTTTCAACCAGGTCAGAAGGTATGGCTGTCAACTCGGGACATCAGACTGCGCCTGCCCTGTAAAAAGCTCAGTCCCAGATTTGTTGGCCCTTTCACCATCCTGGA
>NW_015505853.1:503324-503892 GCF_001515645.1 Sinocyclocheilus grahami
TTTAATAATGACATATATTCAATGATATATTATTATATTCATTGAATATACATGTATTGTTTTTATGTGTAATGTTTAAATTCGAGTAAAACATTATATGAATTAATTATGTATGTACACACACACACACATATATATATATAGTTTAATATTCCCAATACATTTTATAAAAATCCAAAATATAAATATACAATTTTATACACAAAGTATCTAAATCCAAGTAAAGCATTTTTATTATTTGAATATATATATATATAGTCACAAGATTAATAATTACATATATTCAATGATATATTAATATGCTAATTAAATATACATGTGGTGTTTTATACGTATTGTTTACATGCGAGTAAAACAATTATGTGAATTAATTATATGTATTGTATACATATATATATATATAGTTTAATATTCCTAATACATTTTATAAAATCCATATACATATATATATATATATATATATATATATATATATATATACACATAATTCATAAATAAACAATGTGCGTTGTGTGCGTAATATAAATAAAACAATATAATATAAAACATCGAAATTTAAAACCTATTT
>NW_015505853.1:503902-515028 GCF_001515645.1 Sinocyclocheilus grahami
TTGTTTACATGCGAGTAAAACAATAATTATGTGAAATAATTATATGTATTGTATACATATATATAGTTTAATATTCCTAATACATTTTATAAAATCTATCTATATATATATATATATATATATTCACATAATTCATAAATAAACAATGTGCGTTGTGTGCGTAATATAAATAAAACAATATAATATAAAACATCGAAATTTAAAACCTATTTGCATTTAATTATAATGTTCTTTTTTTATAATAATAGTAGGCTATAATAATTAAAATGATACTTATTTATGAGTGCATAATATATTAACAGATTTTACTGATATATTTAAAAAATAATAACATAAGACATATCTTAAGTATGTGCTAAGTGTAGCTGTGTGTTTTGTTGGAGTGAGGAGGAGCGAGCGCGTGCTGCTGGTACTGTAAGCACACGTCAGCAGCAGAGACCTCCTCATTCTCTCAGCGCTTTCTCTTCCTGCTTCCAACTTTGTTGCATATGACACTTTATGAGGGTGAGTAGCTCGCGCTTTACAAACAACCAGACTTACGACAAAATATCATCATCAGCATCTCACGCGCCGCGTTACGAGTCGCTTTCAGAGGACAAAACTCACGCATGAACTTCTCTTGACAGAGCGACGTTAGTGTTTCACCTGAACGCTCGCGGTGGAAATGCCCGGGTTGTGTCCACAACAGACGCGTAACAGCAGCATATGATCCACAGCTTTTGATTTCCACGGTGCTTTTGACTGTGAAAATGAGATTCCGGTTGTTGAAGAAGAACTTTATTGCGTTCCTTGTCATTTTAATTGTGTTTATAATGTTGTTTTACACCATACGATGGACTAAAAGTGAAGCAAACGTGGAGGTGACTGAAATAGAGATCTCTCAGACTGCTATAATGGTTAAATTTGACTACGAGACCATTGAGAATATGAGGAAGTCTGTCTATGACAGCAACTACCACCAGTTCATTCAGAATGGAGACAAGTTTCCATTGGATCCCGAGGTGGTTGTCGTCGTGCAAGTCCACAATCGTCCGGCGTACCTCAAAATGCTCATACAGTCCTTGGAAAAAGTCACTGGAATACAGAACACGCTCGTGATATTCAGTCACGACTATTTCTCGGAGGAAATTTCCGATATGGTCAAAGGAATCACCTTTTGCAGGGTCCTCCAGATCTATTTCCCCTACGGCATCCAGCTGTATCCCAATGAATTCCCAGGACAGGGTCCTCAAGATTGTCCGAGAGACATATCGAAGGAGGACGCCGTAAAAAAGGGCTGTTCGAACGCGGAGCACCCGGATTCGTACGGACACTACAGGGAAGCGTCCATCACCCAAACCAAACACCATTGGTGGTGGAAGCTGCATTTCGTGTTCGAGCGAGTGAGGGTTCTTCTGGGATACAACGGCTTTGTCGTGTTCATCGAGGAAGACAACTACCTTCTCCCAGATTTCCACGAATACTTCAAATCCATGACCGAGCTCAGGAAAGCCAAATGCGGGGATTGCGACATCCTCGCCGTAGGCAACCATGACGGTTTATCAGGCTTCCGCGAGCTTTCCAGCAAAACCGAGACGGCAGGATGGCTGTCCACCAAGCATAACATTGGAATGGGCATCTCCAGAGAGCTCTACTACAAACTGATGGGATGCAATCATGCATTCTGCACCTATGATGATTATAACTGGGACTGGACCCTGCAGAGCTTGTCTGGTACGTGCATCTCCAAACCTCTCAAGGCTCTGGTGGCTCGTGGAAGTCGGGTTCTTCACACGGGAGATTGCGGCCTGCATCAAAAGGAGGATTGCCGGCCGGAAAAGTCTCAGGAGAGGGTGGATGCGGCGCTTAAAGAGGCACAATCGGCGCTTTTCCCACAGGTTTTGACCTTGACAGACCACGGGCCGGTGGAGCATCAGCCTCACATGAAGAACGGAGGATGGGGGGATGTTCGCGATCACACGCTGTGCATCAACTACGCAGCTCGACTCTGAGCTGGACGCTTTCACTTATGACCGATTAAGTGCCATTCAGAATATCAGGGTTACATGATGCAGGTTAAAGGTTTTGCTTTCAGCAAAAATAGGAAAACGCGAGCTATAATGGTGTGAATATTGTGCTAAATGTGGATGAATCTCACAAAAAAACAGGTTGAATTTTCATACCAAAATCAAAAGACAAAAATTCTCATTACTGTAGAATGCTTTTTTCTACTTTTTTGTAATTCCCATACTAAAAATAAATAAAAAAATATATTTAAAAAAATAAAACAGATTATTTGGAGTATGTTTTACTAGAAAATACTATTTCAGTCTTCTTGAAAATGTCATGTTTAATTCAATGTGTTAGTGCCCATTTTATTGTAATTATTTGTGAAATTTACTAGCAATTTCTGAGTAAAAGTAGTTTCAGAAAATTGCTAGTAGATTTCACAAATAATTACAAAGAAACATTAACCATGAGATTTTGAAGTAAAAAGACTGAAATTGTGTTTTTCTTGTAAAACGAACTCCAGTAATCTTACAACTTGTTTATATTTTATAGTAAAAATTTACTGTAATTTTCTTTTATTTAAATGAGCATGAATTAAAGGCCAGTGCACTGTTACAAAATAAGTTATTAAAACAAATATTATTGGAGCACGTTTTACAAGAAAATATTATTTCAGTCTTTCTGCTTCAAAATTTCACGTTTAATTCGATGTGCAGTTTCTTTGTAATTAATTGTGAAATTTACTAGCAATTTCTGAGTGAAAATAGATTCTACACCAATTTTTTTGAGTGTACAACAAATAACACCATGATAAATGAATGCTTTACCATTTCAATGATGTATCTCTGACTTTATGATCATGAGAATTTGTAGTTGGAAATGTGCTTAATCGTGTTGAAAATCTCACAACACTAATAATATGGTAATAATAATAATTGATAAAACTGGCTTTATTTTTATACATATAGCTCAGAAATATGTAAAAAAAAATCACTTCTTGTTTGGTTTTGTGGTGAAATGTGTTTCTTGAGATTCACGAGGCCATGCCTTTAGCAGATTTACATCATTGAAATATTACTGACACTGTTGAACATAAGGAAATTGTTCAAGTCGCAAAACCTTGCATGCATTTTAAGTTTCTTTTTCCTGTAAAAGAAAAATCATAAACCTTCCAGCAAACAGCATGCAGATGGGAGTTAATCGTAAATGACAATAGTTTGAATGTGCCATTCCTTCTGTCTTCCGTTACTGGCGTTTCTCCAAAACAGAAGCTCTTTCGGGTTGTTTTATATTTTTTAACATTGGGACATATTTTGGTGGTATATTTAGATGTGTGAGTTTGTATTTAATGTGCCTTATAAACATTCTTACATTTTCATATGTCTGTTTGCATTTGTGCTTTCCATCCTTTCTAATAATCTTCTTTTTTTTTTTTTTGACATGTTGTCTTACACTGTGTTTGATGTCTTGCGTAAATGTATGCTATTTTCATCAGTTAAACAGGTTTGGCTCCAGACGTTTATCCATAATCACTGTGAACTGCATGCAACCAACTTTCCCAACTGAGACACTCGGTGGAAGTTAGGGTCACAGCAGCATAAACGTGCCTGGGATGGAAGAATTACATAAGTTGTGAAATGTTGCATTTACAGCCTTGACATGATGCCAAAGAAACTCACCTTTGTGCTTGGATTGGAGAGTTTTGAAGGTACAAAGGTGGACCTCGTGTTTTTTTCCCCGCTGACCTTCTTTATGTGTTTCCTTTCTGTGATTTCCGTTATAGCTTTATGGAGGAAAAGCTGACATGCTCAAAAGAGTTGCCAAATGTTTTTGTGGAAATGGATCTGAAATGCATTCTTTTATTCTGTTTTGACTGGAGTGAATACTGTATGTGTGAGTGCGTATGAGAGAGAGAGAGAGAGAGATTGCTTGCTCTAGTGATCTTTTTCTTTTGTACGGGTAAGAGAGTGAAACGTATTTTACAAAATCAAATCATAATGCTATCTCTAAAAGCCATATTCATATACAGTGGTGTGAAAAAGTGTTGGCCCCCTTCCTGTTTTTAAAATTTTTTGCATATTTGTCACACTTAAAAGATTCAGGTCATCAAACTCATTTTAATATTACACAAAGATAATGCAAGTAAATTCAAAATGCAGTTTTTAAATGAGGATTTATTTTGTTAAGGGAAAAAAGCTGTCCAAACCTGCCTGGCCCTACGTGAAAAAGTAATTGCCCTCTAAATCTAATAACTGGCTGTGCCACGCTTTGCAGCAACAACTGCAATCAAGTGTTTGCGATAACTTTCAATGAGTCTTTCACATCGCTGTAAAGGAACTTAGCTTTGAGCCAAAGATGCATTGATCATGTCGGCATGTTCAGGAGTGTATACTGAATCACATCTGTGTAATTCTATTGCTCTATTTTCTCTGATTTAATGAATTTATGAATAAGGGGTACTGCTTTTGATGATTTTCTGTTGTTTTTGAGAGTTTGGCATTTTAAAACTGAGTTTGTTTATAATATATCGCGTGAATAATATCATATTCTGTATTTGTGTCTCTTTAATGAGGTATAAACATCTTCAGTAGTGCCTGGCCTGTGTTTAGACACTGGCAGAGCAGGAAAATAATTCATATCAATTTCATAAATATTTTATTAGACTTATACTTTAGCCTACTTCATAATGATCTGGCTCGGTTTTCTTTGTCTGTTGCTGTTTGTCTTACTGTAAGCTCTGTTCAGATAAGATAACCTTCGTTTGTTTAGGCCTACTTTCAGAGAGGTTTAAAGAGCCACACTTTTTTTTGTTTGAAAATAAGAATTTTACTTTATATGTGCGTCAAGATCATAACCCTAAGAAAATAATGACCAAAGGTAATATTTTAGATAGTATTATACAGAAAAATATGACAAAAAATAAATACTAGGGGTCGATAGATATAGCTACTAAACCACTCACTATATAAAAAAAATAAAAAATAAATAAAATGTTTATATATAGTAAATATGAAATGGTAATTGAGACACAAAGTAAATACAGTAAAGCAAGGCACAAAATATTTACCGTTATTAAAAATGACTTACGACGGTGTCGCTAATTCATCAAATAGGTCTAAAAAATTGAATATTTTAAATTAAATAGCTATTTACTGATATTTATTATTATTATTTTTTAATTCCAGACATATTACAGCCAATGAACACGAGAGTAGTCATTTCCAACATATAGTATAGAAAAATATTGAATATAGACTACAATATGAAGAAAGTGAGAATGTACAGTAAAAAACAAATACAAGTAAAAAAAAAAAATATATATTATTGTCAAGAACGCTGTTAAAACGGTGCACCGCGTTATCACGTGGTACGTGTTACTTTTCTCAGCGTTGATCAGGATGACACAATCACAGGCGTTTGTGCTTAATCGATGAGGGTTTTAAAAATAAAATGTGATTTTATTGAAATGGCTGCCCTCGTTTCAACTTCTAAGGCAGGTAGTAACATGTGAAATGTAATTTAAAATGAAATTTACAAATGTTTCTATTAAGACAAAAAACGTATTTGCGTTGATATGCTGCTCAATGAAGAATTCGGCTCTGTGAGCCTCCAACTGCCCTCCAGCGGAGAAGCACCAACGGTCACAGTCAGAAGCCTGTGCAGCTCAGCCAATTATCTTCAAGCGCCAAACCCCCAGAGCCAATCAGAAGCTACGCTGGACGTCACGTGACGCGCGCAAGAGCGTAGAGCGGAAGGTCTTGTGGAAAACTACTTTGCAGCTTCATGGCGGACAGCACACAATAACAACAATATAATTTCACAAGAATTAATGGCGCAGGAATGATGGAGAAGACTGAAGAGCCTCCTTCCTTAAACACCGAGGAAGAGGGTTCTGAAAAAGAGAAAATCTGGTGTTTGCAGCGCGTGGGGAGAGACCGTGACTGGCTGCGTCTGTCCGAGGACTCAGAGGTGCATGTTTGCAGAATAAACCAATTATTTTCAGAGATATAGCTCTTCCTGAGGTCAAATTAAGCTTTATGTGGCGTTGTTTAACTACAAGTTGAGACAGAATTATTCCAAATCGAAACAACATCGACCTGAATGAATGTTGGAGTCAAAGCAACACTTTGTATTCTCATGTTCATTGCACATATAACATAGAAAAGCTATTTAACTCATTCTGATTTAAGTGTGAGAGTTTTGGGACTACAACTATGTGTGTAATGGCTTCAAATAGGAATGCATTTCTATATGATATACTAAATATATGATTGCCTGTGGCTCTCCTGTCTCTTTTTATTCAGGTTTCTGTTGGCCGTGGTCTGAATGTGACCCATCAGATCCTGTCTGCCAGCTGTCCGCTGATGATATCCAGAACTCACTGTGTGTTCAAGAGAAGCGAGGACAGACAGTGGACCGTGACGGACAATAAGGTGTAGTGTCTGTCTGTGTAGTGTCTGTCTATTTGTCAGTCTGTCCTGACAGGCTCTGAAACAGCTGAAATAAAAATACATTAAAGCTCAATATAAGTAATTAATAAAATATAGTAAATATTAATACTAAAAACACTGGCGCAATCTAAATGTAAAACAGAAGGGAAATAAAATTAAAGGTAAATGGGAGTATTATTAAAAACTAATGAAAATGACTCAAACTAAAATTAAAAAGAGAACTGAAAATTTACAAATTAAAGTTAAATATTAATAGCTATATCAAAATATTAATAAATAGCATCGGAGTATATTAATAATACTAGAATAGCACTGGTGCCATTTAAATTTAAAACGGAAATTAAAAAAATAATTAAATCTAATATTTTAAACTAATACATATGACACAAGAACATAACTTAGACTAAAATTAAAAATACAAGTTAAAAACATGAGAGAGAAGTCTTATTCAAAATTATAACAAATATAATAGTAGATAAATAATGCTAAAATAGCATTGGTGGGATCTAAACAACAACAAAAAAAGTAAGTTAAATAGTAATATTTAAAACAAAACAAAAACAAAGCTAATAAAAATGGCAAAAACACAACAAAATTATAAAAAATTAGACTAAAATGTAATTAAACTGAAAATATATAAAAAGCTAATTAAATATGAATAAATATTACAATTGCATATAAATAACACTGGTGCAATCTAAATGTAAATGTGAAATTAAATTAATTAAATTTAGAAGTGTTTTTAAAAGACTAATAAAGATTACAAAGCACCTAAAACTACTCAAATTAAAAAGAAAACTGAAAATAACACATGAAGCACATTCAAAATATTGATAAATATTATAATAGTGTATAAATAATACTAAAGTAACGCTGGTGCCATCTAAGTGTAGAAAATAAATTATAAATCGAAATATAAAAGATAAAATCCATAACAAAATTACTAAGAGTAAAAACAGAAAGCAAGAAATTATATATTTTGATAAATTATAAAATAATTGTAAATATTAATAAAAATAATAACATGCAAATAATACTAAAATAACTGCCCTGTAAATGTAAAACAGCGTTTTGTATTTTTTTTACCTTTACCTTTGCTTGTATTTCTACCCAGAGTCTGAATGGCGTGTGGGTGAACGGGAGCCGAATACCGCCTGGAAACCCCTGTTTACTGAAGCAGGGTGACTCTGTGCGACTCGGCGTCCCTCTCGACGGCAACCCCGTGGAGTTCGACTACATCCTCGTCCAGAAGAATTTCAGTGAAGTCAAATCCTTCTTATCGGGGAATCTTAGCAAAGAATCTGGCGCTGCTTCCTTTGGCCAAAAACTGAAAAACTCCAAGCGTAAGTTCGATGGAGACGAGTCGGAGCCGTGTCCCACGCAGCACTCCAAATCCAAGCTGTACCGCAGCTCCGGCCCGGATAAGTCGCGTGCGCAGCCCTGCCCATCCGGGGACCGCCGGGAACCGGAGAAATGTTCCTCTAAACCTCTGGAGGAGGACAGATGCGGCGATAAAGCTGGAAGCAGCTCGAGCGGCTGCAGTGACCGCAGTCAGCAGCTGGCTAGTGTGCACCGCTACAACAGGAACCTGATGTTCCTGAAGGGCCGCGTGGGCGACACGCAGAAGCGCGCGGCTGAGCTGGAGCTGCAGCAGCAACAGACGCCGGAGCGAGAGCGGGAGATGCAGGATCTGCAGGTGCAGCTGGAGATGCTGCGGGGTCAGCTGAGGTCACAGCAGGAGCAGGCGCTCAAACGCATGGAGACCCTGGAGAAATCCTTCTGTGAGGAGGAACGACGCCTGGAGGTGAAGTGATGATTTTTGAGGGCTGGGTTTGTATGTAGTGAACGGCTGCATTTGTTGACAAATCCTTCCCATGGCCTCATTGTACAGTAAAGTGTCCATCATATGCACACTTCAAATCTCGCCTGAAATAGTATGTTATCCGGGTACTTTTTTTACCTGTTGTTTTATGAATACCATGAATTTGGACAAACAGTACTACTCTGCTCGCATACTGTTTTTCAGCTACTATATAGTATGCAAGTATTCAGCTTCGGCTACAGTCAAAGTGTAGTGATGACTGATGACCAGTGTTAGTTTTTACTGAATCATTTTCATCAAAAATCATTTTCATTATTTGAAATTAAGCTAAAATAAAATATTAGGTGAAAAACATTTTGGGTTAATATTAGAAAAGTGAAAATTAGAAATGTTGCCTTGGCAACTGAAACCAAAATTAAAATTTTAAGTACTAAAATAAAAATGAAATGAAAGCTAATTTTATAGAGTTTTATAGAATTATATTTTATCGTATTTTTTATAGAAATGAAAAAATATATAAAGGACTAAAATAGAATAAAATGACAAACTACAAATATGATAATAGTATATAAGTGATATTGACTCTAAATACCATGGTAGGTGAGGTTTGGATGAGGATATTTACTACTTATGTATGTATTTATTTCTTTATTTAATATATCTAGCTCCCATTTGGAGTCCCGTGGTCATCAAAAAATATTTTTGTTATTTGAAATAAAGTTTAAAAATAAAAATATATAATTTAAATGAAAAACTAGCTGAAATAAGTTTAAATTGAAGTACTTAAATTATTAAAACTAAAAAAAAAGCTAAATGGTAATTTAACAAATAATAAAATGATAAACGTAACAACATTTCTAAAACGAACTAAAATTAAAATGAAACTGAATATATAAAAATAAAAGCTAATTCAAAATATTAATAAATATTATTATAATCAAAACATACCACATGCATTTCAGAGCTGTATCTCGATCATTGTGGCAAGGTTTGAACAAGCTTTCCCATTAGGAGTCCACGATCATCTCATTTAGATGAATTAATAAAGCATAAGCTGTAGCTGAAATGCCTTGCTTATTAAAGTTGTATCATCTGCTGCAAACTTTGCTTGATTTTCTAAAACATTAAAAAGCTTCTGCTTCATCTAAAAACATTTCTTTTGGTTGGAGCCATGATTTAAAAGTTCTAAAAGATGGTGCTCATATGGATGAAGCAGGTTTCTATTCATTTACAGCTTATTTAAGTTATAACGAGAGGCTGCGGGTCATAATATAAAGCTATGATAATGTTGTCTGTGTGTTTACACTAATATATGTCGTTTTCTCAAGACTGAAAAAGCACAACAGAATGAGGATGGCTTGAAAAAACAACTTGTGGAGGCATTGAAAGAGGTAAGAAAAATAAACTGCACATCAATATTTTATGAGCTCAAGCGCAAGTGTTACATAATGTTTTCCTTTGCTTTGCCAGCACCGGAAAGTTATCGAGGAGCTCAAACACGCTCGAGAAGGATTCAAGCAAGTTCTTCAAGCCAAAGATAAGGAGCTGGAAGTTACAAAGGTAGTTATGGAAAAGTTGAGCATGAGAACAAATATACAGTCAAATAAATGCAGATAAACAAGGAGATCAAACACATCCATCAAGACGTTTTTTTTTACTTTAAACTGTTGCTTTCGGTTAAAATACAAGTCCATAATCCAAAATAACACTTCCTCCAGTGAAAAAGTCCGTCTCCTGTTGTCTCTGACATCAAAATCCACTGCATATTTGTTAAGAGCTGTTTTGTAAACTGTGGTTGATCTGTACATATTTCTCTCTGATTCAGTGTGGAATCGTATTTTAACTGAAAGCAACGGTTTGAAGCTAAAAACGTCTTGATGGATTTATTTCTTACAAACTCACAGCTTTTGGCTTCTCAAGATGTTAACTGATTGAATTGATGTTAATTCATCAGCTGTTTGGACTCTCATTCTGACGGCACCCATTCACTGCATAGGATCCATTGCTGAGCAAGTGATGTAATGCTACATTCTCCATATCTGATGAAGAAACAAACTCATCTACATCTCAAATTAAAATTTTTCCTTTAAAAGGGTTAGTTCACCCAAAAATGAAAATTAGCCCATGAATTGCTCACCCTCAAGTCATCCTAGGTGTATGTGACTTTCTTCATTCAGACGAATCCAGTCAGAGTTATATAAAAAATTGTCTTTGATCTTCCAAGCTGTTTAATGGCAGTCAGCGGGTGTTGCAGTTCATCAGTCCAAAGTAATTGAAATAAAGGACAGCCGTCCATAATAAAAAGTGTCTCACACGGCTCCGGGGGGTAAACAAAGGCCTCCTGTAGTGAATCGATGCGTTTTTGTAAGAAAAATAACGTATTTATTTAAAACTTAATCAATTTAATCTAGCTTGCGCTCACTGTTGTACACAGAAGCAGCTCCGGGCGGATGACGTATGAGTTCAGCTTTGCGCATGCGCCGCTCAGAAGTGACACACGCGGAAGCGCAAGGGAGAAATCAAAACAAAACAACGGTCACGAATTAGAAGTACAAAATGAGGATTTGTAAAGAAGAATGTTGGAGGATTTCGATATAAGCCAAGAGGAGACTGGTTTTCCTTTGCTAAAGTAAGGAAACTTTGCTTCCTTTGCTCCTGTTAACAAACGTTGGTTTTCACGAGACTCACAAGCACATGTGCAATGCTGACCTCATACGTCATGCTCCTGGAGCTGCTTCTGTGTACAACTGCTGGTGCAAGCTACATTAAAGTGAATATTACATTTTAAATATGGATATTTGTCTTACAAATACGCATCGATTCGCTACAGGAGGCCTTTGTTCACCCCCCGGAGCCATTTGAGG
>NW_015505853.1:516283-519497 GCF_001515645.1 Sinocyclocheilus grahami
TGTGAGGCACTTTTTATTATAGATGGATGTGCTTTATTTCACTTCTTTTTGCACTGATGAACTGCAACACCCGCTGACTGCCATTAAACAACAAGATCAAAGTCAATTTTTTATATAACTCTGACTGGATTCATGTGAAAGAAGTAAGTCATATACACCTAGGATGACTTGAGGGTGAGTAAATAATGGGCTAATTTTCATTTTTGGGTGAACTATCCCTTTAAGGCAAGACTGAATAGGGTAAAAATTTAAAAGATATCACCATACTACTTCCCCAGTTGACTGATAAGAATTGCAAATTTTTTGTTGTTGCAAGCTTTCTAAAATATGTACTGTATAACTGCATAAAGCCAGGTTCAAAATTCTTGCTTCATTTTGTTTTTGCGGAGGTCAGAGAAGTCTGAAAATACTGTCAACAGACAGAAAAAACTAAACAAAGAAACATTATACAGCATTTATTCCTAAAAACATGGTGAGAAATTCAGTCAATGAAAAAACAATGTAGTGTCTTGCTTTAACTCAACAATATAACCAACAGCTGTGCTGCTTTAAACGGTTAAGATCAGGTATGTTCTCATAAAAACAAGTCGTCTAGGTACAAATGGTGCTTTAAAAGTATGAAGTCCTGTCTGAAACGCTAAATATAAACTGTGTTCTCAGGTCAGAAAGCAAGCGTTTCTCCAGCAGTCGTGGTAATAAATGACGACAGCGACAGCAGCAGCAGCAGCGACGCATTCTTTCAGAGTGACAGCTCGGTGTTCCTGAACTCCTCCGAGTCTAACGAAATAATGGGCTAATTTTCATTTTTGGGTGAACTATCCCTTTAAGGCAAGACTGAATAGGGTAAAAATTTAAAAGATATCACCATACTACTTCCCCAGTTGACTGATAAGAATTGCAAATTTTTTTTGTTGCAAGTTTTCTAAAATATGTACTGTATAACTGCATAAAGCCAGGTTCAAAATTCTTGCTTCATTTTGTTTTTGCGGAGGTCAGAGAAGTCTGAAAATACTGTCAACAGACAGAAAAAACTAAACAAAGAAACATTATACAGCATTTATTCCTAAAAACATGGTGAGAAATTCAGTCAATGAAAAAACAATGTAGTGTCTTGCTTTAACTCAACAATATAACCAACAGCTGTGCTGCTTTAAACGGTTAAGATCAGGTATGTTCTCATAAAAACAAGTCGTCTAGGTACAAATGGTGCTTTAAAAGTATGAAGTCCTGTCTGAAACGCTAAATATAAACTGTGTTCTCAGGTCAGAAAGCAAGCGTTTCTCCAGCAGTCGTGGTAATAAATGACGACAGCGACAGCAGCAGCAGCAGCGACGCATTCTTTCAGAGTGACAGCTCGGTGTTCCTGAACTCCTCCGAGTCTAACGACTCACTGGTTCATTATGCCAGCGATGACGACTCGTCCTGGACTGACGAGGACGATTATCTTTGAGAAACACTCAGACATGCACTTGTGAAGAACACAGGCACAGCTCATTAGTTTTGTTTCGTTTAGCATGCTATTTTTATGTTTGTAGCTCACTATCATTTGTTTGGGCTTTCCTTGTTAAAATAAACTTTATAATTATTTTGCACTCAGCCATTTGGGATGTTGTTTTAATTAAGTTTGTACAGAACTTCAGATTTGCATGTGCAGAACTGCACAGAAAGACATTCTGTGCAATATTATAGATAATTTGAATATGCTTTCATCTACTAATAAGAATGTAGCGCATTTTATCTCATTTAAATCCCGCAGAATTTCTCCAAAATCAGCACAGAAAATGTGAAAAAGCTTACCTGACACATACACTTAAAGCAAATGATGTTACAAAATTGCCAATCCCATTATAATCAATGAGGCTGAATTGATTGTTGCTTGTAATGGGCACAATTGGTCATTTCCAGTATCTGACACAAGAGGGCAGCAGTGTGTTGTGAGTGGTTGTTATATGTTGATTAGAATGGGCCTGTATATTTCCCTGTTGAATGTATTTGGTATCTTAATCTGGAATTTTATTGTTTTTTTGTTTTTTTTTACCTTAGCTTTTCTTGAGTTTGAAATGCAGCAGCATTAAGATAGCTGATTGCATTTGATCTCCAGATTGTTTCAGTAAATTTCTATAATTCCTGCATGCTTTAAGGCAAGACACCGGTGAATAGGCTATAAAAATAACCTGTTTTCCCATTTATTGACTGACAGCCCTCCTGCTCAGATGAGAAAAAGTAACGCAAAATAATGTAACGCATTACTTTCCATAAAAAGTAACTAAGCAATGCAATTTGTTACTTTTTTTTAGGGAGTAATGCAATAAAAGTAACTTTCCCCAACACTGGTTAGTAACTGGTGTTACTTTTTTGAAAAAACATTTTCTTGTAAATTAAAAAAGTAAACTAGTTACTTGAAAAAAGTAATCTGATTACGTAACTCGCCTTACTTGTAATGCTTTACCCTCAACACTGCCTATAACTACTAGATATCACCGTAATCCCAAAATGATTAATCACAGTACATTAATACAGTTGTTTTCTGTTACAAGTTTTCTGAAGTTGAAATTTGCATATATTTCAATAACAGAAATCTGAACATTACATAAAGCCAGGTTTCATTTTGTTGGCATGTTAAGAGTTAAAGGTTTTTACGGAGGGGATTTTTGGATTTCCCTTTATATCACTTTATAAATCAGAAAATACTGTCAACAGCCAGAAATAAAAACATTTTCACTATGTTTTAGGAATAAAATGTTATATTAATCAGTGTGAATAATATATGAACAAACCCCTCTGTAAAAACTTTCAGATTACAGAAATAAAATGCAACTAAAATTTGGTGAATGTAAGTGCTGCTGAAATGGAGAAAACAATAGCCTAATTTTGGAAGGGAAAAAAAATATTAAAGGGGTCATATGATGCTGCTAAAAAGTCAGTGTGAATAATATATGAACAAACCCCTCTGTAAAAACTTTCAGATTACAGAAATAAAATGCAACTAAAATTTGGTGAATGTAAGTGCTGCTGAAATGGAGAAAACAATAGCCTAATTTTGGAAGGGAAAAAAAATATTAAAGGGGTCATATGATGCTGCTAAAAATAACATTATTTGGTGTATTTGGTGTAATGCAATGTGTTTGTGGTTTAAGGTTAAAAACACATAATTTTCCACATACTGTACATTATTGTTTCTCCTCTATGCACCGCCTTTCTGAAACGTGTCGAT